>NC_091473.1:236126474-236416174 GCF_036971445.1 Narcine bancroftii | reverse complement strand
TTACTTCACCCTGTCTATCCCCCTGATGATTTTGTATACCTCAATCATGTCCCCCCTCATCCTTCTAAACTCCATCAGATACAAGTCCAGTTTTTCTAGCCTTTCAGCATATGTCAACCCCGCCAATCCCTGGAACAAACCTTGTAAATCTGCGCTGCACACCCTCTATAGCTAGTATGTCCTTCCTCAAATTGGAGACCAGAACTGGACGCAATACTCCAGGTGGGGTCTCACCAGGGCCCTGTACAACTGCAGAAGGGCGTCTCTGTTCCTATAATCCAATCCCCTCTTTATGAACGCCAACATGTTATTAGCCTTCTTCACAGCTTTCTAAACCTGCATGCTAGTCTTCAGTGACCGGTGAACAAGTACTCTCAGATCCATTTGCTCCTCCCCACTCCCTAGCTTGTCTCCATTAAATAATACTCAACTTTCCTATTATTGCCCCCAAAATGGATAACCTCACATTTGCTTACATTGATCGTCATCTTCCATTCAGCAGTCCACTCCCCCATCCTGTCCAAGTTCCTCTGCATTTTCCTGACATCCTCCTCACACCCCACACTGCCACCCAGTTTCGTGTCATCTGCAAATTTGCTCAAATTATTAATAATCCCCTCATCCAAATCATTTACATAAATTACAAACAACTGAGGACCCAATACCGATCCCTTCGGCACTCCACTCGTCACATCCTGCCATACTGAAAAAAGACCCGCTTACCCCAACCCTTTGTTTCCTATTTCTTAACCAATTTCCTATCCATGTCAGCACCTTACCTCCAATACCATGCTCCCTGATCTTGCCCACTAGTCTCCCGTCCTCTAACGAACATAGTAGAAAGAAACACTCACTTCTTCAGGGCTGTGCAGCCTTTAAATAAGGCCTAATTCTCCCAGAATCACAGTGCAGCTTTCGCGCAAACAGAGGAACTACTGACATGGTCTTTGCCCTCAGACAGCTCCAAGAAAAGTGCAGAGAACAAAACAAAGGACTCTACATCACCTTTGTTGACCTCACCAAAGCGTTCGATACCGTGAGCAGGAAAGGGCTTTGGCAAATACTAGAGCGCATCGGATTCCCCCAAAGTTCCTCAACATGGTTTATCCAACTGCACGAAAACCAACAAGGTCAGGTCAGATACAGCAATGAGCTCTCTGAACCCCTTCTCCATTAACAATGGCTTGAAGCAAGGCTGTGTTCTCGCACCAACCCTCTTTTCAATCTTCTTCAGCATGATGCTGAACCAAGCCATGAAAGACCCTCAACAATGAAGACGCTGTTTACATCCGGTACCGCACAGATGGCAGTCTCTTCAATCTGAGGCGCCTGCAAGCTCACACCAAGACTCAAGAGAAAATTGTCCGTGAACTACTCTTTGCAGACGATGCTGCTTTAGTTGCCCATTCAGAGCCAGCTCTTCAGCGCTTGACGTCCTGTTTTGCGGAAACTGCCAAAATGTTTGGCCTGGAAGTCAGCCTGAAGAAAACTGAGGTCCTCCATCAGCCAGCACCCCACCATGACTACCAGCCCCCCCACATCTCCATCGGGCACACAAAAACTCAAAATGGTCAACCAGTTTACCTATCTCGGCTGCACCATTTCATCAGATGCAAGGATCGACAACGAGATAGACAACAGACTCTCCAAGGGCAAATAGCGCCTTTGGAAGACTACACAAAAGAGTCTGGAAAAACAACCAACTGAAAAACCTCACAAAGATAAGCGTTTACAGAGCCGTTGTCATACCCACACTCCTGTTCGGCTCCGAATCATGGGTCCTCTACCGCATCACCTACGACTCCTAGAACGCTTCCACCAGCGTTGTCTCCACTCCATCCTCAACATTCATTGGAGCGCTTTCATCCCTAACGTCGAAGTACTCGAGATGGCAGAGGTCAACAGCATTGAGTCCACGCTGCTGAAGATCAGCTGCGCTGGGTGGGTCACGTCTCCAGAATGGAGGTCCATCGCCTTCCCAAGGTCGTGTTATATGGCGAGCTCTCCACTGGCCACCGTGACAGAGGTGCACCAAAAAAAAGGTACAAGGACTGCCCTAAAGAAATCTCTTGGTGCCTGCCCCATTGACCACCGCCAGTGGGCTGATTATCGCCTCAAACCGTGCATCTTGGCGCCTCACAGTTCGGCGGGCAGCAACCTCCTTTGAAGAAGACCGCAGAGCCCATCACAAACACCATCTCACTGACAAAAGGCAAAGGAGGAAAAACCCAACACCCAACCCCAACCCACCAATTTTCACCTGCAACCGCTGCAACCGTGTCTGCCTGTCCCGCATCGGACTTGTCAGCCACAAACGAGCCTGCAGCTGACGTGGACATTTACCCCCTCCATAAATCTTCGTCCGCGAAGCCAAGCCAAAGAATACAGCAGCAGATTACAGCAGCTTTTCTTTCTCTTTTTCAATTCTCTGAAGTATCCAAGAGGAGAGAATTATATCCAGCTCTGGATATCACATTCATTTACTTTTTAAAAATGTAGCAGTATTCAATTAATACTCTTACTTTAACCACTCTTTCACCCATCAGACCATCGTGGTTCACTTTATATTCCTGCGCACTTGCAAGTTGTCCTCTCCCACCTGCTCGGCAGCTCCCTTTTGATATTTCTGCTCCTAACCTTCACATGGGGGTAATTAACAGTAACCCATGAACACACCTGGAAGTCTATGGGATGTGGGAGGAAACCACATGGTCACAGGGAGAAAATACAAATTTCGCTCCAACACTCAAGTCAGCATCAGACCTGTGTTATTGGATGTGTGTGCCAGTAGCACTAACTGCTGTATCATCATTTCATTTTTACCAAGTACCATACTGCAACACAGAGTGGAAGTTTGTTGAGAGTTTATTAATATTTATACTTACACAGCTAGATAGTAGCACACCAGAATAAGACAAATCTTCATCTTCCAGACCTTCCAGTTTATCACAAAAGTGGCTGGCACAACCCATTTATTCACTATCTGCCCAGACAACCTGAAAACATTATAGAATGATAAAGAACAACAGTTTTGTTCAAATATTTCCCCACACCAAATTCAAATTTACATAGCCTTCTCACAACATCTAAATCTTAGTAGTACATCACCATGAACCGATACTCACCCATGACCAGAATGCAACTTGTTCAAGCACATTCAAGCAGGTTTCTGGCCATTCAAGTCATGCACCAGGCAGTTGTTGAATCTAGCCTATGACTTGGTGGAAAGATAGATTCAAAGGAAAAGTTAATCACTTGTATTGACCTCTCAGCTTGTGGCACTAGCCTCTTTCCACACCGATTCCATGTGGGTTTACCAGCTAATTTAGCAGGGTCCATTCTCGGTATCACGCCAGGGTGAGTTAAATTCAACAGGACTCCGACACTTCGTGGAGACAAGTGTCAGAGACCAGTCGAGTTAACTCATTAATCACCTTCTGGCTGTGGGAAAGCACGACTTGCTCTCACTTTGTCACCACTGGAGGCGGAACCCCCCTTAAAATACTGGGTTGCTGATTACTAGATAAATCATGGGAGCATTGGGAAAGGCTCCCGAGTGCAGCAGGCCCAAATAGGGTTTTCCCACTTCCTCGGAGGATTGGCATGACTGTCAATCACAACACTTCTTTTGGAAGATCTGCATGTACATTTAAGCCCCTGGCATCTGGCATCTATGGGGACTGGTAAATAGCAGATAAGCAAGTTTTCCGATTGTTGAGACTCGCTCTTATAATGCCTATATCTGCATTAAGAATAAACAGTTTAAAAGACAAAACACAAAAATTCTATACTATACTTACACTAAACAAACTTCTCTTGCATGGATATATAAACTTAAAGCATTTTACTTTATTTTCAATCACTTTCTTTGAAAACATTTAACCATTGCTGCATCTGCAGGTTCCTCCCCCTCCATGGAGTTGCTCAAAAGATGTACAATAACCATAATTAATCCCCCTCCCCCAAGTTTACAGATAAAGTTTTACTAATATACTTAATGATATACTAATAAAGATAGAGACTCTTACTAAGCAGAGATAAAGAGACACTTTAAGAGAATCACCCCAATCGTGAATGGCATCAACCAGCTCTTCATCCTGGGCGACACTTTTATACACAACCTTATTGGAAATTTATTCAAACAGCTGCTATGAGCAAAGCCCGACCAAGGCCCTCCGCTGGTTGAATATTTGCTCCCATCATCACCAAAGGTTTATGTGTTACTTCAGAGAACATTTACTTTTACAATTTTAAACTCTTTTTCACAATTTTTATTTATTCTATTTATTTATATTTGTTTATTTCCTTTCCATTATTTTTTTTTGCCAGTTGCTTGAATTAGGGGTTAATATAATAACAGGTGTTTTACTACAACAACAAACCATTTATCGGTCCTAACAGTCCACACCCTTCAGAAAATATCAGTCTTTTGAAGTGTCTTGGACCTGAGATGTTAGCTCTGTTTTTTCTGCAAGGTCCGCCTGACCTTCTGAAGATTCCTGGCATTTTCTGCCTTAACATTCGCAACATCTCCCATTTTCTAATTTTTAATCATGCAAAGATTTTAATTCTGAGAGCAGTGTTACCATTTCATACCTGGGTATAGTGTCCACACATCTTCTTTGGAGTACACTCCATTGTATCATATGTATAATCTATAACTTCTGAATGCCATTTCTGTACAGCTGCTTCCAGGTTCACAGTGCTAGTAATAGCATATAAATTTTCACCAATTTGTCCTCGATTTTTATTGTGTTCCCAAATACATTTCTTTGCATACTGTGAAGCGATTTCTTCTAAATCATTGTCCCACTTCTAAACAAAAAAATTACATGAAAATATGGGTAAGTAAATATATGTAACTAGTAAGCTAAAAATAAAGTCAAAATCAATTCTTGGTAAATAACGGTCACGTCTGACCTGTGGAAAGAGAAACAAAATTAATATTTTATGTTAGAGGTTCTTCATCAGAGATAAAATAGATCATTTTGTTGCTGACAAAGAGGAAGGACAGATAGTTCAAGGGGATATCTATGGTAGAATGAGATCAAGCCATATAAGTGAATTTATCCGTTTGATGATAATTGTGCTTCTTTGCCTATGTTAAGAATTACTGTTGGCTGGGATTTTGGACTTGCAGAGAAAGTAAAAATGTATTGATGGAGAGGGATAGACTAATCCACAATAACAGACGGATGACTTTACAGAAGAAGTGACTAGTTCTATTTGAAAATGACAGATCAGGTCTACCAAAAGGTGGAGAGTTTGGCATTGAGACTGGAAGGCCACAATGTGCACAGAAGGAAGATGAGATGTGGCTTGTTCAACCCTGCCTTCATCCTCATGGCACTATCATGTACACATTTTTAAGATTGTAAGCTATTTTTGTGATTTCCTATCATATTTTTAAGCATTCTACGAGCAGACAAAACCATGAAATGCAACATGTCACTGAAAGTTCATTCTCTGTATTCGCACTTGGACGTCTTCCCTGCTGATCTTGGTGCAATCAGTGACGAACATGGTGAAAGGTTTCACCAGGACATTGCAAGCATGGAAAAGTAGTATCAGGAAAACTGGAATCCATCAAAGCTGGCCCACTAGTGTTGATTCTCCTAATGGAGAATTAAAGAGCCAGAAGCTCAGATAGCTGAATACTATTACTGTGGATTATCCAAAGGCAGTCCTGACAGCTCAAGAGCAATTGTCATGAGGCATTAATGCAAGCAGAATTGTATTTCTCCACCATCTGCATGGTTCACCATGTTTTTCACATGACTGTTAATTTAAATAAAGTGCATCAACCCTGATTCAGTCATGACAGAAGGACTTGTTGGGAACAGCACTTAATGTTCCTAAAAACTGACAGCCATTCTGGGTGAGTTGTTATAAAGGACTTCATAAATGGCATTAGACAAAAGCAGTGTGCAATTGACAGAGTTAAACAATTTAAAACAATCAACAGATCAAAGTTCTACAGTTCTGCCAGACCCAGTCATGAACAGGGATAGATCATTAAACAGATCATGAAAAGTGGAAGTTCAAAGAATATCTACCTCCTCAATTAAGGCTGGGACACCAACATGTGAATGTCTAATTATGATAAAGCTGAAGCAATCCACCTTAGCTTTCTCTTGTGTTTTTCACAGTCACAGAAACATTCTTCAGCCAATGTGATTTGCCTCAAATAGTATCAAGAAACAGCTGAGACTTTTGGATGTAGCAAAGCCTGTGGCTTCAACAGTACTGCTAAAGCTTGCTTCCAGTTCTAGCTGTATTACTAGACAAGCCACAACTGCAGCAACCTGATAAATTGGAAAATTACCCAAGTCCTGTTCAAAAAATCAGGACAAATTTCATCTGGCCAGTTGCCACCCTATTGGTTTTTACTCATCAGCAAAGGGATGAAAGATGCATTGTGCTCTCAATTGGAACTTATACACCAACAAATTACTTACTCTCATTTTGAGTTTTGCCAGGACCAGTCAGCTTCAGACTTTATTACAGGCTTGGTCCAAGCACAGACAAAATAAGTGAAGCTGTCTATTACTGCATGCGAGACCTGCAAAGGTTCAAACATTGAATAACACCGGACAACAAATTTTTTGAAAAGGTTTGGTTCTTGAAAAAAAAATTGGGGATATGATAGGCAACCTCAAGCTGAATGTAAAGATAATTTCAGATTTACTGTATCATACAGGAAGTTGGAGAAATATTATATTAACTTTAAATGAATTTAGTAGGTTTAATTGCATAATGATACTGACACATTGCATTAGTTCAACTGACCTAAAAAGGTTTTGTCATTGATTTTCGTTTGTACTTATTATCTAATGCCTCTTGTGTCAGTATCCAACACTAGTGGGCCAGCTTTGATGGATTCCAGTTTTCCTGATACTACTTTTCCATGCTTGCAATGTCCTGGTGAAACCTTTCACCATGTTCGTCACTGATTGCACCAAGATCAGCAGGGAAGACGTCCAAGTGCGAATACAGAGAATGAACTTTCAGTGACATGTTGCATTTCATGGTTTTGTCTGCTCGTAGAATGCTTAAAAATATGATAGGAAATCACAAAAATAGCTTACAATCTTAAAAATGTGTACATGATAGAAAAACTCTAAGATTATTTTCATAATTGGCAGCCTAAAATCCATAAAATACACCTAAATGTGATCAGGAAGCAGAATATTTATTGTCCAGTGTAATTGGCATGTAACATTTGTGCTACCAAAAGAAAACATATCCAGAAAAATAGACTCTTATTATTTACCTTTGACATTTAAGGAATTATCAAGTCCCCCCCCCCCCCCCCCACCACCTTCCATCAATATTGTGAAGGTAGAACCTCAACTGCACAATTTCCATAAACATTGTGTATCCACAGGCTGGATACTTTTGAAAATGATATACCGACGAACTGCCCAAAGTCTTTCTACCACTTACAAGCCATGTCATAAATGCAATATCTGGCAAAGGGAGACTCTACTCCGAATCAAAAGTGTAACACTTCATTCTGAGAAATTGACACCCTAGTCACCAACCCAAACATTCACTCCCTTCATCAGTGGTAAACTGTGATTGCAGTGAATGCCACCACCTATAAAATGTACTGCAGTTACTTGACAAGGCTATTAAAACACTATTTATAATATTTATTCCACCTGGGCACCCTCAACCAGATTGGATTAACATTAATTTTCTGTTTTCCATTAGGTACCCTCCCCATTGTCTCTCTCTTTGTCTCTATATCCCCTTTCCTCCACCTACTGACCTCCTTTCTCTCTTTCCCGATGCCTGTCTCCTTTCCTCCACCAACTGACCTCCTGTCTCTCTTTCCCGATGCCTGTTTCCTTTCCTCCAGCTCTGCACACAACCCCCTCCCTTGATCAATCCTCATCTTTTCTCTCCTGTCCTATCCATGTCCAATTATCACCTCTTGGCTGTTGGCCTGTGCTTCTCCCCCCTCATCCCCCACCTTTTATTCAGGCACCTGCCCACTTTCTGCTCATACCTTGATGAAGGCTAGAAATGTTGGTTAACTCTTTATCGATAATTCCAAAAACTGGACTTTTTTTTCATGGATGTTATGTGCTCACCAAACATGACCCGATGTGACCCACACTCAATTCATGCTTGAAAATCCCATGTCAGTCCACATCGTTAATTAGTGGAACACGAGGGAATGCTTACTTTATAAGTTCCACTCGAAAAAAAAGTCTAGCGCCTCCAATCCACCATTGGTGGCACAGAGCAAAGTGCACTTATCATTGAGCATGTGATTATGGCAGCTTATTCAATCAAAGAAACACTGCTTAGATAGAAACCTTTTTTGATGAAACAGTTTACACTGCAAGGTCAATAAAAAAACTCCAACTTGAAGATGATGATCACCATTTCTAATGATGAAGAAATTTATTGTCATGTGCTTTTACTGCTTTTATATTTAAAGTTTTACTGCAAGTTTTACTTAAAAGCTTAGTTTGAGCCAAATGTGTTTGAAATTTTAATGTATTATTTTTACTTAAAAATAAAAAGTATGCTGGTGATTTTATGGTCTTTCTTTATCTCACCCCCCCCCCTGTCCAACACCGCTGCAACCCACCCCCCCCCCCAAACCAGGGCTGTGTCTTTGTTTTGTGTGAATCTGTACCACCACCATTTTAATTCAATAATCCAAAATAATCCGAATACTGAAGTGTCCAGTCCCAAGGATTTTGGATTATGGAATGTAGCATTATAGGTTTTAAATGAATTGAGGGAACACATTGGTGCAGAGGACAAAACGAGAATTCCAGAACCTTCATAATAAGAATATCATCATCTTCAATGTCAGGCTTTGGTGGTAGAGAAGGGCATCTTAGTTCAGAGAATTTGAATTTGGGAGATTTGGAATTCTTGGAGATGCAAGGATGAATGCTTGAGGAGTTCTATTTGGAGTCTGTGACTGGTATATCTGCGGTCATTGACTAAGACATTTGAAAGTTTCTGTCACTAACAGAGAATGCACTTTGAGAATGGGGTCATGGGTATCTGGAAGATGTTTCTGTGGTCCAACAGAATGCTGAAGCTCTGGGAGAAGTTAAGTCTTTCAAGATTGATGGTGATATGTGTCGGGGTCCTGGAGAGCAGAGCAAGCTATCTTTCAGGAAAGAAGAATGACAGACAAATTACAGTTCCCACTTTCAATTTTTCAGGCCACCAGACCTTTGCACTTGTTCAAAATGCACACATCACTCTGTAGGTGGAACTGCAAAGCCGAGGTCTACTTGAATTGTTTCCAAAACTAAACGATTTGCATTTTAAACTTTTGTAGAAGCTGTTGAAGTATATTTTAAACAAGGATTTCTTAACACTAAATAGCAATTTTGTGGTTAAAATCAATGCTGTGAGAGAGGTCATACCATTTACCTGAAAACATGATATTATAGATTAATTTCAAGAACTGAATTTTTTTTAAAACAGCTTTTGGACGGTTCAACAATAATTTATGATGTCAAAGCAGGACATCTGGTTGTGAATCCCTCCAACACATTATACAATCAGAAACATCAGAACAAGATGAAATAAAAAAAAATAATTGAGGACTGCAAACTATTAAAGATGATTTTTCAGATTGGTAAAATAATGTATGTTTATTTATACTGGAGCTCAGCTCTTCATACTTCCATTTTAATCCATTCCTTATCACTTAATTTTGCTGAAAACAATTTTATTTTTATACAATTCGTTCCAACCAGACAGTATTGAAATATAAATTGGCTGACTGGAATCATCGATTTGAGAACGACTTCTGTTGGCAGGGGTTGGATGTAATGATAGAAATTAGTCGCAGTCACAAGAGGTGGGTGATGGACTCCAGTCCTTTTGATGAACGCCTGCTATAAGCAAGTCAGGAACTAAAGCACGATCCCCGGTTCCCCCTCCACTCATACTGCCAAACCTGTTGATTATCACCAGCATTTTTGTTTAATAGTCCCCCTTCCATTTTACATCCCACCTGATATACAACTTCGTCTTCACGCCCAAAAGTAAGGTATCTGGTTTTATCAACACACTTATCTCCATGCATTAAGAATCCATTGGTTGAGCTCAATGGACACTCGATCACATTGGGTGATTGCTCAAGTTTCCAAAAGGAACTTGTTGACTGTCACACAACCCTTACAAAAATTAAAAGTTGAAGAACTTGAGATGTTACTATCAAACAGTTGAAAAGTTGAGCATTTGCTTCAAGATGTGAAGTGCGACATTAATTGATTATAGCCTTTGCTTTGCAGAATCCAATTTGAATGATCTTTGTGAGACGAGTTGCCATCAAATATGAATTTAAGTCACCTATAGGTTTTACTGCAAATCAGCTAGGATCTTGTTGCGTGGCCAAGAGAAATCAGACCTCATTCATCCAACAAGCATTTAGAAATATATCTCTATATGCAAATTAATATCAATTGTGCCAGTGGTAGTAAAGTATCAATTTCATTACCATTCTTAGCATGTTAGAAGCATCCAGCACCAGAGCTCGATAATAATTATGAGCATTGACCAGCTCCTTCTTCTCTACTTCAGAAAAAGCGAAGGTCTTCTCAAGGAATGTTAAGGAAAGAAGTAGCAATGCTTTCAGTGATCCAGTCGTCATCCTTCCCTTAGATCGGTGGCAACCCAGGAGTTTGACTCTATGGGCGAGTGTTTTCAGTCAAAGAACATGTTTATATCCCATCCAGTCTGTTACTAAAGCTGCAGCAATTCTTCATTCCAAAAACAATTGACGTCCAATAGAACATGAGTCATGAAATGGAGAGCTCCCGAGGGAGTATTTGATGGACTGGGTGGAGGAGAGGGCAAGCTTAGCAACGCTCTAAGGCATTTATTAATAAAATCTACTTTGTAATAGTGTGCCTAATGGAAATAGCACCCAAAAGATTTACCATCTAATTAATGCACCTTACTGACAAGTGGATGGAGGTAGTAAGTTAACCCTTAGGTTTCATGCAGTTAAAGATGAGTACAACTCAGCCATTCTTCTTTGGCAATTTTGTGGATGGAGGCAGCTGATAATCATATGGAGCTGCTTGATGGGTCAGACTAATGAGTTGCTCTGTTGATTCAGATCTTCTGTAGCCTAAAGCAACTGGAGGCACTCGGTGATCTCTCAGCTTCACTTTGATTGGTCACAGGACAGGATTGATAAATGTTTTTTTTTCCTTCAGGCATCTTTCAGAGCCTACATCAAGTTCCTTTGACCTCCCAGTAATCTCTTGCAGTGATGGTGCTCAGAACAGAGAGCACCTTGCAGAACTTGGTGTCGGAATGGTCAGCACAGTGCCATTACAGTGCCAGCGACCCAGGTTCAAATCTGGCTCTGTCTGCAAGGAGTTTGTACGTTCTCCCTGTGACCTGCGTGGGTTTTCTCCAGGTGCTCCGATTTTCTCCTACCTTCCAAAATGTACGGGGTTATAGGTTAAATTTGGGTGCAATTGGGCAGCATGGAATCAGCGTCTAAATTTTGAAGTCCATGCCACCCAATTTACACCCCATTAACCTACACACCCGGTATGTTTTGAATGGTGGGAGGAAACTGAAGCCACTGGGGGAAAGCCACGCAGACACAGGAAGAACATACAAACTCCTTATGGACAGTGTGGGATTCAAACCCCTCTCCAGTCCAGTAGACACCATAGCATCATCTCTGGAGCTTTGGCTGCCTGCTGTAGGATGGGAAACATGCTGCAGGATGGAAATCACTGTAATGCACAAGGCCAAAAGCAGTACTGATGCACTGGAGATGAATTTCATCATCCATGCCTGTCTTTGAATCATAAAGGAACTCATTCTGGGCTACTTCCATTTGCCTGAATTTGGTCCATATCAGTACAATCACTGGAGGTATTGCTGAGCAAACTAGTTAGTCTAAAGGCAGATAAACAATCACAGGATACGGAGAGAAATGATGGAAGTTAGGATATCTGCAGGGTGACTGCATCTGGTACTCCCATTGAGGTCTTCTCTACATCAGAGAGACTGGACACCGACTGGGAGATTGCTTCATTCAGCACCTCAGCTCTTTCTGCCACAAGGGTCTCCCAGTGGTAACCCATTTCAATTCCTTGCCCCATTCCCATGATGGCATGCCATATAAAAACAGAAAGCAAAAAATTTTATAAATATATAAAACGGAAGAGGGTGGCCAGAGTTAACATAGGACCTTTGGAGGATGAGAAAGAAAAACTGGTAGCAAAAAATGAGGAAATGGCCGAGGCATTGAACAAATATTTTGTGTCAGTCTTCACAGTGGAAGACTTGTCCAGCATGCCCAAGAGCAGAGTTAAGGATGCGAATGTTGGGGAGGGCCTTGATAAATAGCTGTTACAAAGGAAGTAGTGATGGAGAAACTAATGGGACTAAAGCCAGACAAATCACCTGGTCCTGATGATATGCATCCAAGGGTTCTGAAGGAAATGGCAGAAGTTATAGTTGATGCATTGGTGGTCATATACCAAAATTCCTTGGATTCTGGGCAGGTCCTGGCAGACTGGAAGACAGCAAATGTCATGCCACTTTTTAAGAAGGGATGTAGGCAGAAGACTGGAAATTATCGGCCAATTAGCTTGACGTCTGTAGTTGGAAAAATGCTTGAAGCCGTCATTAAAGATGAAATAGTGAAATTTTTGGAATGTAAGGGTTCAATCAGGCAGATGCAGCATGGTTTTAGAAAGGGAATATCTTGTTTGACGAACTTGTTAGGATTCTTTGAGGATATAATGGGTGCGGTGGATAGAGGGGAACAGATTGATGTTGTATATTTGGATTTCCGGAAAGCGTTTGATAAGGTGCCGCACAAGAGACTTCTCAGTAAGTTACAGGAAAGTGGAGTCCGGAGAAGTATATTGGCCTGGATTGAAAATTGGTTGTCTGACAGGAGGCAAAGAGTCGGGATAAATGGGAGTTTTTCAGGTTGGCAGAGAGTGGTAAGTGGGGTGCCGCAGGGGTCAGTGTTAGGCCCACAACTGTTCATCATTTACATTGATGACTTGGAGGAAGGGACAAAATGTGGTGTAGCCAAGTTTGCGGATGACACCAAATTGAGTGGAAGAGCAAATTGTAATGAGGATGTGGAGAGTCTGCAGAGGGATATAGTTAAACTGGATGAGTGGGCAAAGGTCTGGCAGATGGAGTACAATGTTAGTAAGTGTGAGGTTATCCACTTTGGCAAGAAAAATAAAAGAGCTGAATATTATTTAAAGGGTGAAAAACTACAGCATGCTGTTGTGCAGAGGGACTTGGGTGTGCTTGTGCATGAATCGCAAAAAGTTAGGTTGCAGGTGCAGCAGGTTATTAAGAAGGCAAATGGAATGTTGGCCTTCATTGCTAGAGGAATTGAATTCAGGAGTAGGGAGGTAATGTTGGAACTGTATAAGGTACTAGTGAGACCGCACCTGGAGTACTGTGTCCAGTTCTGGTCTCCATATTTGAGGAAGGATACACTGGCGGTCCAGAGGAAGTTTACTAGGTTGATTCCTTATGATGAAAGATTAAATTGTCTCAGATTGTATTTGCTCGAGTTCAGGAGATCTTATAGAAATATATAGGATTATGAAAGGTATGGATAGGATAGATGTAGGAAGATTTTTTGAGCTGGCCGGGGAAACTAAAACAAGAGGACACAGTCTCAAGATTCAGGGGAGTAGATTTAGGACAGAGATGAGGAAAAATAGTTTTTCCCAGAGAGTAGTGAATGTTTGGAATTCTCTAACCAGGGAAGTGGTTAAGACTGCTTCATTAAACATATTTAAAATTTAGTTAGATAAATTTTTACATGATAGAGGAATTAGGGGATATGGGGAGAAGGCAGGTAGGTGGAGTTAGGTCATAAATTAGATCAGCCATGATCTTATTGAATGGCGGAGCAGGCTCGATGGGCCATTTTTGGCCTACTCCTGTTCCTACTTCCTATGTTCCTATCTATGGTCTCATGGACTGCCAAATTGAGAGCACCTGCAAAATGGAGGAACAACACTTCATATTCCATCTGGGCATTAACATGGACTTCTATTTCTGTTAGCCCCTCCCCCCTCCACATCTCTATCCTTCCCCTATCCCTCTTTCCGATTTCCTCCATGTCCATCTTTTGTCCCCCTTCCTCCAGCTCTGTATTGACAAAGCCTCCCCCTCGCCAATCAATTCTCACCTTTCCTCTCCTGTCTCCCTATCCATGTCCAATTCTCACCTTTTGTCTGTTGCCCCTACCCTTTCTTCCCCTCCTCTGCCTCTTTGTATTCCAACACCTGCCTGCCTTTTGCTTATATCTTGAAGAAGAACTACTGAGTTCTGCCAGCCGTTTTGTTTTTAGTAAATGCATTTATGCTAATTTACAAAAAGTTTTCTGGACCTTTGGCAAGCAGCAAGACAGCAAATGCCATGCCACCTGTTTTTTTATTTTTTAAAAAGCACGTGGACAAAGCCAGGAATCTATAATCCAGTTAGCTTAATGCCTACTGTCAAGAAAAAAAAGCTTGAAACTATCATTAAAGATAAAATAGCGAGAAATTGTACTATCAGGCCAATGCATCATGGATTGAAGAAGGGCAGGTCCTACTTAAGAAATGTACTAGTGTTCTTAGAGGAGATAATAAATGCAGGAGATTGAGGGGAACGTCAATGTTCTCAGAAGGTGTTCGATAAAGTGCGGCCTCCACCTATCCATAAGGATATATGAAATTAAGTATCATGTCTTAGCATGGCTAGAGAATTGGTTAACAAATAGAAGACAGACAGATAATGTAAGCATTTCTGGTTGGTAGAGTGCTAAAGAGGTCAGAGCTACACCTGAAAATGTTCACAATATCGATCAATGATTTAGAAGAAAAAGGTTTGAAAACCACTGCTTTAATCTAATTGACTTGTTATGTGCATGGTTTCATAACTCCAAAGGAAATGGGCCAATGACAATTTTTCTCAAGTCAAATAGTTCAGTGGTTCTCAACCTTCCCACCCCACTCACATACCACCTTAAGCAATCCCTTGCCAATCACAGAGAACTTTTGGCATCGGGATTGCTTACGGTGGAATGTGAGTTTGGGGGGCAGTTTGAAAACAACTGGTCTACAGAGATATAAATAGGTTGACTGAGTGGGAAAGGGTCTTGCAAATGGAGTGCAATGTTGGTAAATCCAAAGCCATCCACTTTGGAAGAAACGATTGATCAGGTTATTATTTAAATGGTGCAAGATTCCAGCAGTCTGTTGTGCAGAGGGATTTGGGAATGCTTGTGCATGACACACAAAAAGTGAATTTGCAGGTGCAGCAGGTAATCTTGATGTGGGTTTTCATTGCTGGAGGGATCGAATTCAAGAGCAGGGAGGTTCTACTGTAACTGTACAGGATGCAGTTCTGTTCTCCTTACTGAAGAAAAGATACATTGGCTTTAGAGGCAGTGCAGAGGAGGTTCATCATGTTGATTCAGGAGATGAGGGGGTTAGCCTATAAGGAAAGATTAAGTAACTTGGAATGATGCTTGTGGAATTCGAGATGAATGAAAGCAGATCTTGTCGAAATATACAGTAAAACCCCTGGTAGTCGGCACCTATGGGGATTGGTAGATGCCGAATAAGTGTATTTTCTGGTTGCTTGAGACTTACTCTTACAATGTCTAATGCACCTGCATTAAAAGTTTAAAAGACAAAAATACTCTACTGTACTTACACAAAACAAACTTCACTTGCATGGATATACAAATCTGAAAGCATTTTTAGTCACATTCTTTGAAAACATTTCACCATTGCTGCCTCTCCACATAGGTTCTTCCCCCTCCACAGAGCTGCCCAAAAGATGAGGAAGTAGAAGAAATAACGTATTTTTTTAACAATTCCATTAATGTGTTGGGTCCAGGAAAGGTCCTCTGAGATAGTGACTCTTAAGAACTTTTAAAGAGAGATTCTAACTAATGTGAACTAAGTGAGTAGGATGGTAATCATTTTAGGCCAAGAATTTGCATCAGATAGCCGAGTATAAAGTGGTGAGGAAGGATAAGAAAGAATTACTAAGTAATAGGTGGATCCAGGTGAGGAGAGGTTGATGGACACACGGAGCCAGGTTTGGGGGGGGGGGGGGGGGGAAACAAAAGGGCTTGGAGCCTCCTTGCTTGCCTAACTAGAATTCATCTACCCAAAAACTCCTCACCTAGATTCACCTATCATATGCCTGCTCCTGTCTCACCACTTCACACCAGCTATCTCCCCTTTACCCTCTCAGTCCTGATACAGAATGTTAACATGACATGTCAACCCATTCTTTGCATTAACAGATGTTGCCTGGCACGCCAAGTTCCTCCCATGGTTTGTTTTTCGTTCCAGATTCTAGCACTTGCATCCTTCATCTGGCTAGAAAGTAAAATGAATTAAAGGGACAGGAGGAGTTCATTAAATTGGAATGGTCTTGCAAGGTGTTGATATGGACTGAATAACCTGGTTCCTTGCATATCAGATGGAAACACAAAAGCACTAGAATTTGACTTTTCTCGTTATATGCTGTGAAATTTCAGATTTTATATTTGTATAAAATCAAAGATTTTGCAACAATAAAGGTAGCACTGCCCTACAAATATTAAATTGGAATATAGTAAATTATCATTGTCCCAAGATTGTATGTGGCTAATATAAGTAGTTGTTAGGCTGCTCATGTTCATTGCATACAATTGTTTTTCATTTGTGAAACTCTGTGGCTTGAATAAGATTATGTTCCAAAAGTCTGAAAATATTTAATTGAATTTGGGACAACAAATATTGACATTAAACAAGTTCAATCCAAATTATGATTTAGCACCATTGGGAAATGAAGGCAGACAACCGTATTTTTCCATCTCCACCCTTGTGGATACTAATCCAAGACACAGCTGTTAGTAAAATGGAACTGAGGCTCAATCTGAAACAATTGTAAGAAAAAAAGTCTGGATTTTATTACATCTTATTATTTCCTTATGCTTAAAAAGTGATAGAATCACTTTTACATTATTGGAAACCATTCAAACAATTCTGGATTTTACAAAAACTATTTCCGTTAATTTTGTCTCCTAATTTGTGATCCAACAGTTGCATTTTAAATGAAACCTAAATAATAGTTGGGTGGAAATGGTTGTACCCAACAGTTGCATTTTAAATGAAACACAAATAATAGTTGGGTGGAAATGGTTGTACCTCCACCACCCTGTTAGGCACACCCAATGATCTTTCTTATCCTACACTCCCTTCTAATCCTTCGACTAATTAATTAAATGCTTCTCGTACATTACAAACTAAATCAGTTCATTCCTCAGCCTCATTTGTTCCAAGAAAAACAATAATCTCATCCAAGTCAGTTTCTACTGTGAACAAATGCCCCAAGCCTGGCAATAGATCCATAAATCTCACTTGCATCCCATCTATTGGTACCACAGGCCATGGTATGGTAACCAGAACTTCACACAGTACTTCACCAATGTCTTTTTTTGGAAAAAAAAAAGACATGTTCTCCCCATTTAATGCCTCAGGTATTAAAAAAACCAATAAATAATCGATCTGATTTGTCATATGTATTTTGGATGATGTCATACATTTTAAGGTCTTTGTCAATCATATTGCGCGTTAAGTTAGGAAAGTGTTAGTCTTAAGTACTTCTAATGTAAGTGTAGCAAAGTTAAATGTATAGTGATGTTGGCCAATAATGTACGTAAACACATCTGGATTATTACTCTAATCAGTGCAGCAACTGCTTGTAAGGTAGCATTGTAACTGAAAGTCTCAGCTTCTGTAAACTTTCTGGGGTGCTGTAACACGCAAGTGTTTGTCAAGTACCAACTGCAATGATAAGGGAATTCATAACTCCAGAAATGATTCTACTGTAATCTTGGCATTAAAAAACTAGATACAAGGAGAAGGCTAGCATAAGACTTTCACCCTTCCAACAATAGTTGAGGAATTAAAAAGAAGCAAAAAGAATAAAAATTAACATGGAGGAAAATTTAATGAAACTAAATCAAGGAAGTGTAGACCATGTCTGTTTTACATGTTACTATTGCACATTAAAAAGGGACTGGAGAAGATAATAGTACCCTGAGAACCAGTAGTCATCTTAAAAAAAAAAAATGTTCATGTTCTTGAAACTTATAAAGAGTCAAAGTGGGAGATTCGAAGAACTTCTGCATGGGTCTCAATGGACCATATTTCTAAGATTGTGGCCTTGCTCAATTCAAATTAATTTTCCCCAATCAAAATTTGCAAAAGAAAAAGCAGAAAGACTGCAAGGAGTAAGCTCTGACTACGACACAAGCCACCTGGCCAAAGTCAAAACTTGGAGATTGTTCTGATTAATGCCAGGCAACACACCAATGGCATCATGAAGAAAGCCTCTATTTCCTCAGGAGTCTGCAGAGGAGCTAGTGGAGTTGTTCAAGTGAACCGGTATGGACTTGAAGGGCTGACATGGCCTGTTTCCGTGCTGTAAACGGTTATATGGTTATTTTTATATGGTTAAATACCATTCCAATACAGTTTATGAAATTATTTAGCATTTCAAAAAAAGGGGAAAAAAATCTGTGAACAATTATAGAAGGGACTTGGCCTGTGTAGAAAACAATTGTTGTGGTTTTACACAATATCTAAAGGGGTTGCCATGGTAATAAAGATCAGCATGAATCAATAATATCCAACAAATGTTTTGCTCATTCTCATGTTATCCAAAGGATGCAATGCATATTCAAACAATTCATCGAAAAGAAAAATTATTGGAAACTTACCAAGTCACCCAGCATGTGCAGAGAACACACAACCTTACAGTTCAGGCATGGGTATTCATCACATGAAACAATGACATTAATGCTTATTAAATTCTTCCTGATAACTGAAAAAAAATTTAATAATTTTAAATAAACAATATCCGTGTAAATGTTGGCAGGCACTTCAGAGGATTTCACATTTCAAGAGTTTTTACAGGTTATAGAAAATGTTGAGGCAAACATGTCATGGTTTATTGAACAGTTAAACCATTCATATCTGTTAGAGCACACATATCAAACTCTGGCCCGCGGGCCAAATTTGGCCTGCGATATAATTATATTTGGCCTGCAAGATCATTTCAAAAATGTATTAGAGGTGGCCCGCCCTGCAGCGAGAGCCGATACTGTTTTTTGGTCATGTCACCCCCACCATCCTCCCCCTTCATTGCACATCCTTCCCCATCGTAACACGAGAAGTCTGTCGATGTCATCAGCCGGCAAGCCAGTTGGAAGGCTCCCCGCACAACCAGTCACTTCTCCCACCTGTCGAGCGGTGCGGCGGATTGGCGAGCGCCTGTGATTTCCTGTCAGCGCGACAGGCTGCGCACGGCCCCCGGGCAGCGCAAGCCCCGCGCGACTGGCACCGGATGGCCCTTCCACAGCGCGAGCGCACTTCTCCCGGTCGCCACAGCCTTCAGCGCTTGCACCCGCGCGGACCCCAGGGACGGCTGGTTCGGCCCTGCACGTGAAGAGAGAGATGGTGGCTGTCCGCAAAGGCTGATCGGCAGCGCGCTGGGCATGAGTGGGTGGGTAAGCAGGGGTGGGCAGAGGGTGTAGGTGAGGAGTAATGGGCAGGGGAAGTTATGATGGTGCGAGGGGCAGTTAGAGGGAGGGATGAGTAGAAGGAGGGGTGGATAAGGAAGAGGTAAAATGGGAGGGGCAGGGCGAGTAGGGGAGGGGTGATTAGAGGGTGAGAGACGGGTAGAGGGAGGAACAGGTTGAGGGGAGAGGCAGTAGAGGGGCGTGTATAGGATGGGGTGGGTAGAGGCAGAGCGAGTGGAGTGAGGGGTGAGTGGAGGTTGGGTAAAGGACTGGTCAGGTAGAGGGATGGTTGGTCGAGGGTAAATAGAGGCCTAGAGCCTGAGGAGTGAGCAGGAAATGCTGAGTCCTGATGCAGGCCAAAATGGACACAGCCTGTGAATGCTGACTACATCTCCACAGGGACCAAATATGTTTCCCTCAGGTCAAGCAAAGGGTGAACTTGAGCTACCTACTCCTGACCTGTAACATTATCCTCCGAAAGTTATATCCTAAAGTTTAACATTACATATGTTGAAAGAAGAGAAAACATGCAGATGTTGTTGAAAATTTTCAATAAATATTTAGTTCGGCCCTCGACTTAGTCCAAGTTTTTAATTTTGGCCCTCTGTGAATTTGAGTTTGACACCCCTGTGTTAGAGCAAGTCGGAGTATCAAAAGAAAGTTCTAAAACATCTAGAAAACATTTAAAAATGCATGAAACATTTGATTTTGCAAATCAACCAAATTTTAGTTTGAGCATTAAAAAAACCCTTAAAAATAGCACCAGATTTGCACAAGTTTATGCTTCGTTACTAGAATGCCCCATGCTTGACTTCTCACGATCCTCGAGGTATGACCTGCGTTGATTTTCACATACAAGTGTGAATATATTTTCCAGTGTTTAATGTTGCAAAAGAGTAAAAGTTGAGTATGTATAGACAATTGCATGTATAAAAATGTATCACAAGTCATCATGTTCAAATTACTCAGATTGCAGAGATCACATATAAGTGTTACGTCGCAGACCAGCAGGAAAAGAAATTCACTGTTATTTTAAAGTAAAATATTTAGTAATAATTACTAATAATATAACACCTTAACTAACATATCTAAACTTAACCCCCAAATGTGTGTGTGTGTCTTTCACCCAAACCAGTGCCCAGGCACAATACTGGTAAGTCATTCCCAAAGTTCAGTCTTTGAAATCCTTACACTTTTAAACTGCTGTGCAGAAGTAATTACAAAGGAGGTGAGACACTGAGTGATCAAACTGCTAAAAACTCACTAATCCTTGTCAAGTCACTTCCAGAGAAATGTCCTTTCATATGAATGGCTGCACAACTCCCCTCTTCTTGCATAAGGAGAAATGAAACATGCGACTTCCACGATGTTTCCAAAATCCAGGCATGGGTCAGATGAAATGATCATCAAAATGGTCATGATTCAAATGCAGGAATGATCCTGCTTTCTTTACTCAGATATGGTCAATCAAAATGACCATTACAATAGTCTTAGTGGTTCAATAATTTTCCTGACAAAGAGAATCAGCAAAATTGTTCATTAAACACAAAGTCTCTTTGTGTTTTTCAGATGAATGCCTGATCAATACTGAATTCTGTTTCAGTGTCCCAAACACATGACTCATAATCATATGATTTCTCTCTCTCCATCTGTTTTTCTTTGGGTAAACATACATTGTTCTAGGTTCTTAGTTGACAGCATTCTTTTATTTATAGTTTGGACTTAATTGTGCCAAGCTGTCAGAGAAGATGGTGTAAAATGTATGAATGTTTTTGCACCCTGGACCAACCCCCAAAGTAACATTCTCTAAAAAACAACAGGAGCTTGTAATAAAAGCAACACTTGTTCCGCATTCACGACAATTTAAAAGTCTGTAGTGACACCTGGAACAAAATTCTAAACAAACTATTCAATTGTTTAAACATTTATTTTTGATTCATCAAAAAAGGCAAAAGGATTTTTAAAAACTTTATACATTATACAAATATATAAAATATGTACATCGGGAGGTAATATTTATATTACCAGATTTCCAAACCGCCTCATTTCAAACAAGTATTTTGCACAAAAGTGTTTTGCCTCAATTAAAGCATTTAATATAGGGATCTCCAAAGTGGTCAATATCGGTCCCCAGGGGTCGATGGGAATCTCCAGGGGGTTGATAAATGCCGGGGGGTGGGAGTCGATAATATGGGGAAGGTCGATTTAAAATAGTGCTTCCACACCACCCTCCTGTCCAGCATGGGGGGGGGGGGGGGGGGGGGGGTGGGGGGGTGGGGGTGAAGGAGAGACTTATCTGCCAAGAACATTTGTGTGCCACCGACACACTTCCCCAGCTGGAACTTCAAGTGTCACTGTTACATTTCCTCCTTATCATGCATGGGCCAGCCAACTGCGCAGTCTGTGGACCATGGGATGCTGCATTTAACAGATAAGTTCGTTTCTGCCCCTTAATTTGTCCTCCATTTGGGGGTCCTACACCCCAAATGGAGGACAAATTAACATCTGGCTTGAGGTGTCACCAGACGGAGGAGAGCGGGCTCAAAAGCTGGACTGTTTGGCCTAAAACTGGACATCTGGCCAACCTACCCAGCACTGCTCCCTGCGCCCCCCCGCCCCCTCCCCAACTGTGTTACAGCACCACGATTTCACGCCTGGGGCTTGATGAGGGACGACGTAGTCCCTGAAGACAAAGACTGTCAAAAAAGTTTGGCGACCCCTGATTTAGTATTATACCATTATGTCTCTTTCTTGGAAAATATTTTGCCACCTATTCCCCAAAATTTAATATCATCTTCAGCTCATTCTGTTTAATTACTCATAACTTCTGTTAAAGAAGTGAATAATTAGTAGTCAATTCTCCAAAAAAAATTAATAATTTATCCCCCATTAGTTAATTAAGACAACAACCTAAAAAGTCAAATGTACATAAATATATTAAGGCTCATGGAAATAATATCTAATACTTTCTCAGATAAAAAGTATTTACAGGCAACCAAAGTGGGTAACTAGCAAGTGAAACACACCTGGAACTGAAAAACTACATTGGACTTTTCAAAACTCAATACAACACTTAGAATTTTTGTGCAATGCAACAATTAGGTGCAGACTCCAGTAAAGTGGTTCACTCCTGCACCTCATTGGTATATTCTGTCAACTAAGTGCAGACTCCAGTAAAGTGGTTCACTCCTGCACCTCATTGGTATATTCTGTCAACTAAGTGCAGACTCCAGTAAAGTGGTTCACTCCTGCACCTCATTGGTATATTCTGTCAACTAAGACATTTTTAGTTTTGTTAAAAATTATACTTTGAAACAGAACAAATGTAACATAATCAATAGTGTCCTTAATTAGATGGATCCAACACAAATAATAACAGTTTGCTCTCCAGCTGGTGAAATCGTCATCTGCCAGTAGTTTGGATTGGCATAAACTGCAAAAAAATTTAAAAATTAAGTTAATCCAGTGTAATTGAATAAACACATACCTCTCTGCTCATTAATGAACTTAAGTTTAAGAAAAATGTGAAATTATTTTAAATCTGAACTATGCCACATTGATCATAAATAGAGGGAATATTGTATTATTTAAAGACACTGTACATTTTTTTTTAAGATCACACTGAATAAACAAAACAAGGAATTCGGAGATGGGTGGTAGTTTGGACATATTGCACAATTCTAACAACAGTAAAAATAAAATCTTACTGTATGATCATGTGCAATGTATTTTACTTAGATTGGTCTTTTGTTTGGATATGTCAAAAACAATTATATAGAAAAATGAATATATAAAATTGTGCCAAGTAATTTTGTAAATCATTTTAGGCTGCTTGCTACTGGGTGTAGAGCAATATTTGACATCCAGAAAAATGCAAACAAAAAATGTTCTTTCTGCTAGCTAAACAAATCCTCCATCAAACAACATATTTTGTCCATTGATACTTTCAATATATGACATCGAAATGACCGACAAAGGAGTGAAATTATTCCGATTCCACTGAAAGCAGCACACCCAGTTTATCAAAATGTATCTTTTTGATATTTATAGCTTTTTAAAATTGCTCACTGGGGAAAAAGTAACCAGGAGTTAGTTATCACTCCATAATCTTTAACAGCCTGGTCATTACAAGTATCTTTGTCTGTTCAGTTACACATTATATGTTTAATTAAAATGGACAGAATTATTTAAATGGAGCCTATCTCCTTAACTGATGACCTCAACAAATCCACTCCCACAGAATACAAAAACAAGATGAGTAACAAAAATTACTACCTACCAATATCACCTTCATCTAGCTGGACTAAAAAGGAACCACACTGTTCTGCACATTTTTCAGAAGCATTAATCTGAAGTTTCAGATGACCTCTCCCGACAAGCAGCCAGCTGTTTTTTATCTGGAGGTGTTGGGACTACAAAATAGAGACACAAGTAACTTTTAAAATCATACAAAATATGCATTTCATTTATTTACTTTCCTAACATTTGATTTAAATACTTTAATCCCTTAAAGCAGTTGATTCCTTCAACAATCTAATAATATTTATCTCTGCTACTTTTACTTGTGCCTTCAGATAAAAAAACAGGACATTCATATCGTTCCCTGTTGAATTGTTGAAATTTAATTTCTGTTCAGAAAATAAGCAAAGGAGAAAACTGGAGAATACTCAATTTAAAGTAGAACTTATCCAAATTATTGTTTTATCTCTGAAAATAAAGGTTAATATATTGCAAAGTACACAGAGCAACTCTCTAAAGGAAAAATGTCATCCCATTTGAGATTGCCGTAATCAAAATAAAGATTTACAATGTATGAAACAGCTATTTGGCAATATTTTGTAACTTAATTTCAATACATTTTACTAAATAGTGCATTTGAATTTAATGAACAGCTTCCCAGGGAAGGAATGGTGTCACAGTAAATCACATGGTTGCAAAATGTTTGGACAACCATACAATTTCAAGCTGGCAACACCTGCCCTTACATGCCAGGCATCCACCTGGAGGCCAGCTTCAAGTACGAGGGAAAACATAAAACTTACCTTTCATGAAGCAGCCCTGAAAGGCTGATCCTGTGCCGCATTCACGTTGAGCGATGCTTCATAGCACCCTCTGGAGCGAGTGCAGGCAGGGCGACTGGTGTCGTAGAGCCACCTGTTGTAAATACGCGGCAGAGCAATGGCCGTCTTCCCTACCATAATCCTCCACGCAACTGGAAACGCTGTGTTTCCCAGAACAGTTCCAGATGTGTAGGGGATTATGAGTAGGGAAGATGCCCATTTCTCTGCCGCGTTTTGAGCCGCAGAGAGCAGCCCTAATGGCTGAATTGGCCCGGTGATTAATTTATTTAAAACATGGTTCTGTGATTGTCCCTTCTCTCCAGCTAAAGAATAAATTATAGCACAATACTGCAAGAGTGATGAAAACATTATCTTAATTAATAAATGTGTTACAAAAGTCATTGAAAACCAGAAGGCTTTTTGTAAGTGGATAAAACTGAGGAGCAAAAATATGCTCTGCTATTCAAATTTTAAAAAGCATGAATGCTTCTGTGTAATAACTTTACCAGCGAAAAAGATAACTAGTGTTTCATTTTTTGTTCACTGTTCACCCACAGAGCATAATTCTCTTAGGTCATTCATCCTTACCAGGAGTTGGAATGGAGAACCACGGCTAGGTGTTATTAAACATTTCTTCAGGGATACTTTATTCTCAAGGGGCAACATGCTTGAATTTGGAAAAATTGCTTGCAGTATATGCATTCCATTTATACGTTGCTTTCTCCTGTATTATGGGGAAAAAAAATTAAAATATGGTTATTGTTCAAAAAAATACAAGATTACATATCCATTGATGCTTTAATTCCTCAAAATAAAATAGAATCAAATGTCTGAATTGAAAGAACAAAAAATAATAAATAAACGTTTTCAGTAATCTACTAGCATATCTGTAATAATTTAAGCTGGTCTTATGCAGATGGAATCCAAAGCTAGCCACAAGTAGCGTATTCTTTAAAACTATATGTTCAATTACCGGTAAATCTTTTTTTTTCCCCCACAATATACAAATTATTTCTCCCTTCCCTCAAGGTATTCCCTTTGGCAAGGGCTCCATTTGCTGTTTAATTCTGTTTTCTCACAGAAATCATGGTTTCCCAAGATTGACTTTAGACCAGAACTCACCTCTTGGGAAGTGAAGTGATAAGCAAATAACAAAATATGCAATTTTGAATGAATTGTACAATTTGCATATATGTATCACTTTTAAGCATAAATGGGAATGCACGTAACACAATACTAACATTTTGGCATGACTTCTGAAAAAAGAAATATCTTCACGTGTCATTTCTTTACTGTTTAGATATATACTACCTACTTTAAACTCAAGTTCTCATGTTACTTTCAAGTATAAATAAATATCCACTTTAAACTACAATTGCATTCTTGCCTTAAAGAAGTGAGATATCTGTACAAACAGAATAAGAAAATACTAAACAATTATATTCTGTTTAAATTATTTACCATTTAGAACAGTGGTTCTCAACCTTTTTCTTTCCACTCACATACCACTAAGGAATCCTTGTGCCATCACTGCTCTGTGATTAGTAAGGGATTGCTTAAGGTGGGATGTGAGTGGGAAGGGAGGGTTGAGAATCACTGCTCTAGACCCAATTGTTACTGAAATATTTTGCTTAAGAAAAATTGTCATTGGCCCATTTCCTTCGGAGTTAGGAAACCGTGCACATGGCGAGTCAATGAGGTACAATTAAAACAGTGATTTTCAAACATTTTGTTTCCACCCTCACTAATCAGAGAACCTATGGCATAGGGAATACTTAAAGTAGTATGTGAGTGGAAAGAAAAAAAAGTTGAGAACCATTGGTTTAGAAACTAATGGATGATTTAACCATATGGAAAACATTGCCATTTATACTCATTGATCGATAATTAGTGTTTATTCTTACAGCTCAACTATTATTATATACATTGCTTGCAGGGCAAAAGTGACTGACATGAATTGCTGCAGTCCATTTGATGATTCCTCCCCTCACAGCATTCTGAAGTGAATACCTCTATGATTTAAAACCCATGGCAGTATATGATCAGGAACAGATTTACAATTTAGGATTTGTATATTGAAATGAGAAACTTGCAGGTGACATTGTTCCTTTTTATGCTGCCCTCGACTCTTGGTAGACTTGACAGATTTGAGAAATACTTCAAAACATCAGCAAGTTTCTGGTTGTATAGTTTAGTTGGTACATTCTACAGCCATTGGTGGTAACGAAGGACATGGTTGTATATGGCAATGAAGAAAGGTTAGAAAAGAGTAAAAATAAATGGTTGTCTTCAGCTTGGCAGACTGTTAAAACAGGGACCAATACCAGCTGCTATTTACAATTTATTTTACTTGATTTAATGAAAAGGCAAATTACCCGTAAAGGTGGGAAAGAAAGCAAGATGTAAAAAGGATGCAGAAGTAGATGAAGAAGGTAGACAAGAAGAAAAATTTGATGATATTCACTTTGATAAGAATAAAAATACCTAAAATACAGGAATCTATTAAATATTGGCATACAACAAGATTTTGATGTGC
Source organism: Narcine bancroftii (assembly GCF_036971445.1). Classification (NCBI taxonomy): domain Eukaryota; kingdom Metazoa; phylum Chordata; class Chondrichthyes; order Torpediniformes; family Narcinidae; genus Narcine; species Narcine bancroftii. Next base: position 236,389,008 of record NC_091473.1, on the reverse strand, counting down.
TGGATCATGAACTACCAAAAATAAACATTCAGGTACAGTAAACAATTAAGAAATTTCAATAATTTGCTACCTCCATAAAAGGAAAGTCTAAATTTAAAAAATATATAGGGCTCGGAAGGGAGTATTGTGTGCATTTCTAATATCAGTAGCTGTAGAAAGGCCTACAGCTTTGAGTTAATGCAGTGTAGGTTCTCTGGATTGATTTTTGAGATGAATGGATACCAGTAAGACCAACCTGGACCAGAAAAATGCTAGGATATCTCATTGAGATACTTCTGATCCTGAGAGGGGCCAGCGTGATTAGGAGAGAATCATGGAAAAGGAGGTCCACCTCAGAGGAATGTGGATGCTTAGTCATCAATTATATTCAAAGCAGAGGTCTACAGATTACTTCAATTCCAAAGGTTTGTGATAAAAGGGTGTAGCATCTGCAAAATGAACTTGGCATAGAAGATCAGTCACAATCCACATGATGGAGCAGACAATTCTTAAGGTTACGTCTGCTTCATATGTTTTATTAATAGGTGGTTGTTATATTCAGAATATTTACATTTTGATTTATATTGACTAGATTTTAATATGTATGCTTTTCTTTATCTTTTTTCTTTATGGCTCTCCTTAGGAGAGTTGGCTGAAAGAGGGAGGGGGGGGGGTTATGTCTGCCTTTATTTCATACGTAGTCTTGTTCTTCATTGTTCTGAACACTTTGCAGGCAGACAGAGAGAACTGAATCACATGTAACTAGTCTGTCAAAATTATTGGAAACCCTTTTGTTCATTCAGGTCTTTAATCAGCTGCTATAATATACTGCCAGTCTCAGTACATTATTTATGTTGTTCTCAGGTTAAGTTTCTAATCAATGGCAAATCTCCACAATGTTGATGATAAGGGAAATCGTCAGACTCTCTTTTTACAGAAATAGTTATTGCCTGCATTGGTGCAGTTTAAATGTTACTTGCCCGGTATTCTGAAATTTCAGAAAGTCTTAGAAACATTTAAAAATAATCACTATGCTGCTGACCAAGTAACTTTCAACAAACTGAAACTGGCTTAATATTAGGTTTCTGTTACAGGTTATCTTACAGGGCAGTAGTATGAAAGAAGACGTCTGCTCAACCGAAGTATATGAAAAAAGTATGAAAATATTCAAATCGTAATAATGAAAATTAAAAAGGAAAACAAAATCCAAAGATTTTTTTTCTAAGAAGAATTTAACTAGATTCACTGTATTTAATCTCACCAGTGAATAATTAGGTTGGATTCTTCTTCTGGAAACAGGCAAGAGTTTTCATTAACTGTACTTTCAAGATCCTCATTTTCTGGATATACATCCATGGCTTCCCTATCTTCTGCATACAAGTGTTTCGAATCTTCATATGACATCGATACAGCTGATCCACTCTATAGGAAATATTGGAACAAGAATGCAAATTTAATATTTGCATCACATTTACAAGAACTATTCTGTAACTTGTAGGAATGCATACTGTAAACCTCAATAATATGTCCTCAGCTGTAATTGGCAATAATGTAAAATAATCGTAATCCCATTTATAAGATCATAGCTATATATTTGTAATCCTGAGTTAATAAATGTAATAATTTGATTGCTGTATGGTTTTCTATTATGTGCATTCCTGCTAATCATGAAACATGAACACAAAAAAGTGAAACCATGTTTTGTTTGATTTTCTATTTAAACCCAATTGTTCACATTGGATACCTGAAGGATTTTAACCCAAGGAATACCCCTCTCAAACAGATGATTCTCTTGATTACTTTCTACCTCAAAAAAAATCAACCCCCATCCCTTTCCTTATCAAGTTTCCCTAACTGCCATATATATAAAATCTTTCAGTACCTCACAATGTGGGTTCTATTCAGATTAACTTCCATAATTCCTTGCAGGCTGTTTGTTCACAAAGTGTCATGTCAGGAACTTAACTGCCATTGATAATAAATGTTCCTTGGAGGTGCCTTAATAGCAGTTAATGATATGAATCCTGGTACGTTTCCCTACCTACTTTACTGAGTTCAAGTTAGTTGCAGTACTTAAACCTTCTCCAGATTATTATGGTCCTGCTGCTTGTTAATAACATTGTTGAAGTATTTGAAAGAAACTCTAATTTATATTTACTTGAAATATTAATACGATATATTAAAATATGTAATCTCACAATGAGAACCATCCGGACAATTGAATGCAATATAACCATAAGGCCTCAGCTTCATGAATTTGCATTATCTTGAAAACGTTAATCAACTCTAATATTGCACAGTAGATGAATCATTAATTCCCCCTTCACTCCTCATCACTGACATCACTCACTTCTCACTAATAACTGGCATCCTCCATAAGTAGTCCACATCCCTTACAAACAAAAGCCTGAATGTGTGGACTTTATCATTTCACATCTTTTGGTTAGGTTTTTTTCCCCCCAGATTCAACTTTCTTTTAAAAAGTTTATTCACTCATCAGACCTTGCACTCACAACAACATTTTCGATAATATTACCAATTCAATGGACAATAAAGATTCTCAAAATGAAAACATCAATACTTAAATTATCATTTCACCTTGATTACAATTGGTTGTACTATTCGATGATTCATGGACACGTGTTTTATGTCATTCACAGTTCCAACAGCACTCAGGGCAGCACATTCACTACAGTTGGGTATCAGATGTTCACATCCTGAATTGCCCCATTCATGAAAAACTGCAGGATATTTTAAAAAATGCAATTAGACAATGGAAGTCATGCTTACTTGTTAAAGTACATGATCGGGATTTTAATTTTTCTTTTACAAAATAATTGTACTTTAAACCCCAACGATAAGTCTTGGTGGTTTTTTTTCTTAACTATCAGAAATCGAATCCTAAGGCTGTTTCTCCACTCAAATATCCTAATATGTTGATAGTCAATCTTAATATTTAGGTTGTACTTTGTTTCACCATTCCTTTTATTCTGTTAAGGTATTCTCTTGTAACTTCAGGATTCTTGTCATTTTTGGCTATGTCCTTTAATTTGATATTTTTCCTGAAGAGAAAAATCATTTAGAAATAGTTTATTAGTCAACTTCAATAACTGTTTTCTCCTCACATTCACAGATCAGCAAAAGAAAATTACAATCCCAATGTTAATAATTGGACTCCAATAACCTGGAACCAATGACATTAAAGCATATATTATTTACATGCTTACTCTACATGTTAGAAGGTGGGTATACAAATAATGTGATGGTCTAGTTTAAAATTATTAATAAAAACTGATATCTGTCAAGCTTGAAATAAAGTCACCAAAACAGATTTGTAAAACAGTCAATAAACTCAGATTTAACCAAGTTGGAATCCATTAATCTTCTCTTCTTTCAGTCCTCTAGATAATGTCCTCTATCCTTATAGCCATATCGCCATTAATATCCTGTCCGATCTTTTAGCAATCTTTCACATAGCACCTTATCAAAATGCTTTTGAGGAAGTTCACTTAAATAATGTAGTCTCCTTCATTGGTGATATCTAAACCATCCATACAAATGCATGTTAACATACAAAGAGATATGTTCCTCATGTGTGTGCTGTTACAACTGACCCAAGTAAATTGCATCCATTATGGACTATAGACATTTGTCCACACAGGTACCCATTATTTTCCAATGTCTTAAACAAAAGATTTAACATTTCATATCCTCCAGAATGTCACCACAATTCTGCATCCTATTTCAACAAAGTAAATTTTCTCCTTTTAATCTCAATAAATACATATTTGAAAGCATCATCAGTTGACAGACATCACACCAATTGAATTTATTAACCTCTGTAAAAATGGATGCAGACAGAGGAAGTGCCGTCCTTTCCAAGCACAAGATGTTCTTAACACTTTCTTTTGGGTTGATGGACGGTTTTCATCACTCCAATCTCTATTTGTTAATATATTCGAGAATAGTTTCCCATAATATTATCTTCCCTAGAATTATCTTTTGTTTTAGAACTGACATTATTAGAATCTATTTATCCATATAGCTCCAAATATGATGTGTTCCCATTAATCACAGTTAAATGACACAAATATTCCTCACTATTTTGTTAGTGTTCAATACCTCTTACAGGTTAAAGTTATACACATGAGGTAAGAGATACAAAAATGGACATACTGTATGCATCAGTGTATTGCAAGGGAAAAACACATTTAGAGTGTAAGAATTTCTATTTCTTGATTCTTTTTCCCTCATGTCCAAGTCAATTTATATTCAACAGGAACAAAAGGGCTATTTTCCGACAAATGTTACAAATGAGCAATGAAAAGTTGACACCCTTTCATTTTTCCACATGTGGAAAAGATGACGTCCCATGTGTCATCTGCTCTGCTCTGTTCAGTAAAAATTAGCTCTACTTAAAATTCTAGCGCTTGACAGTTCGTGACCAATTGCTCAGTCTGATTGGCGCTGCCAGATAATTGTTTTGTTCCAAAGGCAAATGCTACTTTATACAAGATAAAAGTAAATTTAAAAGTAAAAAGAAAACTGAAAGTAAGATGATAAATAAAAAAAATTATAAATAAAAGATGCTGATGAAAGCACAAGATGAATAAGAGAAAATTGATGTCCAGGTAATCCTGGGGCATTTAAAATATTTTGCAAACTTATTATGTATTCCATATAATCTATGTGTTTATATGCTTTATTATTATAAAATCAATAAAAATATTGAAAAAGAAAAAAGATAATTAAAAATATTTTGCAAAAAAAGGCAACAAAACTTTCTATTATTGTATTTTTACAAAGGTTTCTTTTTATTCCAGGCAAGAACTAAACAAATGACAGATTGCAAGATTGAGCTAAATGCTTGCCTTCAAAAGACAAGGGCTGTAAAAAAAAAATTTCAGCAGTATCCTACGTGTAAGCTTTATAAACTTCTATAGGTGGACCGTGGAGAGCATTCTGGCTGGTTGCATCACTGCCTGGTATGGAGGCGCCAACTCTCAGGACAAGAATAAACTCCGGAGGGTTGTTAACTCAGCCTGTGACATCAGACTTCACTCCATCAAGGACACCTACTTTTAAAAAGCAGCCTCTACCCAGGCCATGCCCTCTTCACTCTGCTACCATTGGGGAAAAAGCTAGAGGAGTCTAAAGACGAGCACTCAATGGCACAAGGACAGGTTCTTCCCCGCGGCCATCAGATTGCTGAATAATCAATGAACCAAAGACACTGCCTTACTTTTTGTGCCCTATTATTCTTTTTTTTTAAAAATAGCAATGTTGCACGATGGTTAGAATATGAATTTTTCTACTATGATGTGGCTGGAAAACACTGAATTTCATGACAATAAATTCTGATTCTGATGTTAGAGACCAGTAAACTTTATCAATGGCATTAGGGAGAACAGTCTCAATGACAAGAGGTCCCTAAATGAAAATATAGCAGTGACATCTCTAATATGTAGCACGCTAGATTTTGAATGACCTGGAAGGGTGGAAGATAGACCCAAGCGAAGATTTCAATTTACATCTTACAACAATTTCCTTAGAGAATCAAGTGCTATGGAAGCCACTAGAAAAATCCTCAAGATAGGGTCACTTTTTATTCAAAATAACTTACACTAAAGTGCAATAATAATGCCATGATTCCTTTCACAGCAACACAAAGTGAAAGGTTTGTCATCTTGACTAGTGTCATCGCATGAGAACATCCGTCAGAGGATGGTGAATCTCTGGAATTCTTGCCCTAAGAGGCCTGTGGAGGCAAGATCGTTGGAGTATTTGAGGTAGGTGTATTTTCCAAAAATCTGGAAAATTAAACCAATGGGGAAATGGCACTGAAGAGATGAGACCCTGAGGCAGATCAGCCAATATCATATTGAACGGCAGGGCAGCCATAAAAAAAAACACATGCCTTACTCCTCCTATTTTCATTGTCATTGCAACTACATCGCCAGCATTTGGCAGCAACTGTTACTCCAGTTATCCTCAATGACTTATGTTAATGAATTAAACCTCCATTACTTTAAAAAGATTGTCAAATCCTAACCTTTATGATCCAATGTTTTCTTACTTTTTTTGGAAATTCCTTCAGATGTACAAATACACAAATCAAAAGGGAATAAACCATCAAATCTGCTCTGCCATACAGCAAGATCATAGCTAATCTTATTACAAGTTCAGCTTCACATTCCTATCCATCACCAGTAACCTTTCACCACTTGCCTATCAACATCTATATTTGCCTTAAAATATTCAAAGTTCCAACTTCCACTCCCCTTTTTTAAGAGTCACAGCAGCTCAAATCTGGATTAAAAGAGTTAATAATGCTAAATGTCATCCCTAATCCAATGATTTTATGATAGGGAACATCCAACATCCACCTTGAAAAGACACACAAACACAACATTCATATGAACCAAAATTCTTATTTACAGCAGGCCAAACAGGTATCTTGCAAAAAAATGCAATAATAGACATTAGATTATTATACAAAATAGATAATAAATATATTTATATTAGTTATATTATATTATTTATATACACAGAGTTGTGGATACCAGGAATGTCTTGTCAGGGGTGGTGAGTGGAGGCTAGAACAATAGGGACATTTAAGAGACTCTTTGCCAAGCACATAGATGAAAGAAAAATAAGAGGATTATAAGGTAGAGAGGGTTTTGGTTTCTTCTTTAAAGGCCTATATAGGCGACACGGGTTAGTGTAGCGATTAATGCAATGCTGCTACAGTGCCAATGACTGGGATTTGAATCCTACACTGTCTTCCCACCAGGGTTGTAGATTAAATTGGGTGTAATTGAACACACAGGTCGAATGGTCTGTTACATGCTGTTTGTCTAAATTTAAATATAGGTTGGCACAACATCATGGGCTGAAGGGCCTATAGTATGCTATATTTTGATGGAAAAGGAATTTCTCTATGAGATTTCAGTTATTAGTCTTTGCTAATACTTACATTTGTTTTCCTGAGTGTTTTTTTTTGTAAATGTGCGAAAATTCAAATATACCCCACTTGGCCGAACAAAATATACACATGCACTCAACTTCAGCAAGGTTTCAAATTCATTACCTTCCAGATTGTGCTTCTTCGCAATAGGTAGGTGGGAAAGACGGATGTGACCAACGATTGGATTCTTCCCATATTGATTATCTGTAGCATTACTTTGGTAATGAGATCTACTATGTGGACTGATAAGGGAACAAGCTGCCATTATGAGAAGCCCCAGAGCAACCACAATCTGTTAGAACATAAAGCAGATATTCAATTACATCAAAATTTGAAATTAACGAGCAAATTAACAATAATTATATTAATTCAATTTGCAGCCTCAAAAATCCACGTTGTTCCATTAAAGTGCTAGACTTTCTGCTGCTCGAGTGAGCTATGTTTTTTCAAAAGAATAAAACCTGCACATGCTTGAAATTGGAACCTTTTCACAATTATTCAAATTATGTGAAGAGTTCAGCCCTTAAAATGGTAAAACAGTACTTAAATAAAAAGGTATATTCACATTCAGTACCCTGACACAGGCCGTTGCTATAAAGTGATTAGCCCATGCCCAGTGCGGACTCAATTTATCTGACATTACTCGTCATGTCTGGTATTCTCTCAGCCTGAAATTCAATTTGCTCCCCCACATTTTCGGAGTCCTTCATTAGCTTTTATTTTTCCCTGTTTATGGGCTCTATTCCATTCTTATTCATCAGTTTTCCCATTCTATCTCTTGTTTAATAGTAGGTGAATATTTCTCATGCATTATCCAGATAAAGTTATTGCAAATGTGCAAATGATACTTTCCACTACAATCTGTGCTGTGAAAGTCTGTACTGCATAGTCTCTCATAAATGTAAATGGTAGAAGAATCAGTGGTTATTGAGAATGAGAGAAAATAGGTGATAGAGAAATACATGGGGGAAATGAGAAGCTCTGACAACTGGCATAGAATCAATGAGAATATGTCTTGCAATGTTGCAAAGAAATATGAGAAATCGAGTACATCTGCCCCTAAAATCATGCAGCTTATAATTAGTCTTACCAATTTGAAATTTTTGAGATGGTGACAGAAGGGTGATGAGAGTAGGGCAGTAGATGTCCTCATGGACTTTAGCAAGGCATTTGACAAGGTCCTTCAAGTATGGTGATATGGAGGCACAGATGCATGGGATCCAGGGTGAATTGTTTGTTTAGATACAGAACCAGCTGGCCCATAGAAGATAGAGGATCGTGATGGATGAGTGTTATTCCAGCCAGAGGCATGTGATCAGTGGTGTTCTGCAGGGATTGGTGTTCAGACCTCTGTTGTTTGAGATACAAATTGACAGAGTTTAATCTGGCAAGTGTGGTTTTGCACTTTGGGAGGTCAAAAGTAGAAGAAATGTATACAGTTAATGGTAAAACTCTCAAAAGCATTGATGTGTGGAAGGATCTGGGGGTCACTGAGAGTGGCCACACAAGAATATAAAGCGATAAAGAAGGCATGCTTGCCTTCATTGGGCAAGGAATTTGAGCACAAGGGGGACATCCACTTTGGCAGGAAACACAGAAGATCAATTCATTATTTAAATAGTGAAAGATTAAAGCAGGGGTGTCAAACTCAAATTCACGGAGGGCCAAAATTAAAAACTTGGACTAAGTTGAGGGCCGAACTAAATATTTTCAACAACATCTGCATGTTTTCTCTTCTTTCAACATATGTAATGTTAAACTTTTTCTTATTAAAATAAATGTTTAATAATAGTTTTGGATAAACTCTTTCCAGAAGCATTAACAAAGGAGAAATAAAATATTCAATAAATAGTATTTCTCTATAGAGGATTTGTCAAATGTTGCTAGTGTGCTGTCGAATAGTAAAATCTGAGGGCTATTGAGAATGTGGGAGAATAACATGATTCCGGAAACAATCCAATGGGTGACTGATTGTGGGCATGAACTCTAGCAGGGTTATTTGCCATGCCCTTTTTCCATTGGTACAGATATCCTTTGATTTACACACTTTTCAAGTTTTATGCCTAATGAGCTTGTATCCAGGTGCAGGACCATTTTTAACCAGAATATATTTATCACTGTGACATGAAACTATTGGAAGATCATTTTATCCTGAGATTAAAGTTCATAATACTTACTCAGGCCTGTGTGCGGGAGGGCGGGGTTTGCGGGCGATCGGGTTGGACAACGACAGTGCGGGGGCATCGGCTCTCGCTGCAGGGCAGCATCTCGGCGGATCAGCGGCCCCGTCACCATGAGTCGCGGGTCGGCCTGCGGCAGGGAGGGGGAGTGGGCAACGGTCCTGGCGAGGTCAGGCCCGAGGCCTCCGGTTCTGGGCGCTGGAAAGCGGCCTTGGCTTCCCCTGACACCGGCCAGGCCGTGCTGCTGTTGGGGGGGGTGGGGGGGGGGCGGGCGGGGGGACACGACAGTGCGGGGGCATCGGCTCTCGCTGCAGGGCGGCATCTCGGCAGATCAGCGGCCCCGTCACCGTGAGTCGTGGGTCGGCCTGCGGCAGGGAGGGGGAGTGGGCAACAGTCCTGGCGAGGTCAGGCCCGAGGCCTCTGGTTCCGGGCGCTCGGAAGCGGCCTTGGCTTCCCCTGACACCGGCCAGGCCCCAAAACCAGAGTCCACAGTGAGACCCTGCAACGTAAACAGAGGAGGTGGGGGCGATTAGCGGGCTGACACCAATGCATTCTGGGATTTGTTGTATTACTGTGCATGCGCTATACTGGCGCGGCGGCAAGCGGGCCACCTCTAATACATTTTTGAAATGATCTTGTGGGCCAAATATAATTGTATCCCGCGGGCCAGAGTTTGACATGTGTGGATTAAAGCATGCTGGTGTTTGGAGAGACTTAGAAGTGTTAGTGCACAAACTGCATGAATTGCAAAAGGTTGGTTTGTAGATAGGTAATCAAGAAAGCAAATGCAACAGTGGTCTTCATTGCTGAAAGGATTGAATTTAAGGGTAGGGATGCTCTGCTTTTCCGTGTAGAGCTCTGGTGAGGCTGCATCTGAAGTACTCTGTACAATTCTGGCCTCCTTACTTGAGAAAAGATGTACTGGATTTGGAGGTGGAGCAGATGATTCACCAGGTTGATTGCAAAGATGAGAGGGTTAGCCTTAGACAGTGGTTCTCAACTTCTTTCTAAGGCCCACCTGGCTTTCAGCCTAACATGCCATGGCCCACTAGTGGCAATGACTGAGCAATATTTTCAAGTCAAAGGCAGCTCTGTAAGAAACACATCTTTATCTAATGTAAAGTACTTTATTTAATATTTTTAAAGACCCAAATGGCCCACTGGTTGAGAACTAGTCACCTGGGACTAAACTCACTGGAAGAAAGAAAAGGAATCTAACAGAAACATACAAAATTATGGAACAGATAAAATAGAGGCAAGAAAGTAGTTTTAACCGTTAGGGGAAGACTAGAAGTGGAGAAGAGCCACAAGATTCAGAGGAGTAGATTTAAGCGATAAGGAAGGACTGCTTTTACCCCTGGTGCTGAACCTGAGGAATTTTCCACCCAAGAAAGTAGTGGAGGCTACCTCATTGAATATATTGAAAACATGGTTGGATAGATTTTTGCCTTGTGGAATTAAGGGATATGGGGCAGTGGGAGGGAGATGGACTGGAGTCCACGATCAGATCAGCCATGACAGAACAGATGACCTTCTCTTGCTCCTAATTATACTGTTCTTACAAAGAAGCTTTGGTTAGGCCGCACTTAGAATACAGTGGTCAATCCTGGTTGCCCAGTTACAGAAAGAATGTGAAAACTTTAGGAAGGGAAAACCAGAAGTGTACGATCCAGTGATTATTGGAAATCAAAGGTGGAGAAGGGGAAGTAAGTTTAAATTTCTAAAAGTGACTATTTCAAAGGTCCTTTCCTGGACCCAACACACTCACTTCATCGTGAAGAAAACACGTCAGCGCCTCTACTTCCTCAAATGTTTGAAGAGGTGCAGAAATGACATCAGAAATCTTGGCAAACCTACAGACGTGTAGGGAAAGTGTGTGGACTGGCTGCATCGCCCCCATAGCTCTGAGCAGAAACTGCAAGCTGCTAACCACTAGTTAGCCACAGAAAGGGTGACAGGATTACAATTTGCCAAGAACTATTTAAAGCAGCCTGCAGAATTCTGGAAAAAGGTCTTGTGGACAGATGAAGCCAAGATTAACCTGTATCAGAGTGATGGGAAGAGCAAATGTGGAGGCATAAAGATCCATGCCATGGTTTGCTTCTTGCAGTGTAGCCTCTGTATTACTTTGCATGAAGTCTTCTGAGCACAGTGGTCATTGACATATCCACATCTGCCTCCTGAAGAGTATTTCTGATCTGTCGGACATATGTTTGGGAATTTTTCTTTATTATGAGAAAATTCTTCTGTCATCAACAGTGGAGGACTTCCTTGTAATACCAGTCCCTTTGCAATTCATGAGCTCACCAGTATGCTCTTTCTTCTTAATGTTGTTCCAAACTGTTGATTTTAGTCATCTTGAAGTTTGGGCAATTTCTCTTACTGTTTTTTTCCTTGTTTTTCAGACTCATAATGGCTTCTTTGACTTTCATTGCCACAATGCTGGCCCTCATGTTAAAAAATTACAACTACAGACTCCAAAGGTAATCAAAAGCTTAGAAGTAAGCCTAACTCTCTTATACCTGCACCAAAGAAGCAATTAAACATATCTGAGTAACCAAATGACCCAAAAATTATGGAGCCCTGAAGTGAGGAACTGTGTATAAAAATTGCTGTAATTGCTATATGGTCAAAAATGTATACAAAAACCTTGAATAAAATCTGGAATGTGCTCTTTAATTACGTGTGAATTGTTTGATTACAAATTTAAAACAGTGCAACACAGGCCAAATAAAGAAAAATAGTGTATTTGGCACAAACATTTTTGGAGGGCACAGTATGTACTCTAAAAACAAATTTGAATATCAAGTTGAGGGGTCGAGGTTTTTCAGGATGTTGCCTGGGTTAGTGAGTGTGATTTGGAAACAACGTCTCCTCCTCAATGACTATCAATACAGGTGCACCTCAAGGATGCATGCTTAGCCCATTGCTTTACTCATTTATACACACAAGATTATGTGGCCAGGCATAATTCCAATGCTATCTACAAGTTTGCCAATAATACCACAGTTGTCTGCAGAAACACCAACGCAATAAGGAAGCGTACAGGAGGGAGACAGATCAGCTCGATGAATAGTCTAACTACAGCAACCTTGCACTCAACGTTAGCAAAATCAAGGAGATGATTGTGGACTTCAGAAAGAAATTGGGGAACACTTCCCAGTCTTCATCAAGGACTCAGTAATGGATAGGATCAAGAACTTCAAATTCCTGGGTGCTGACATCTCCGAGAATCTGTCCTAGAGCCTCCACGTTTATGCAATCACAAAAAAGGTTCGCCAGCGGCTATACTTTGTGAGGTGTCTAAGGAGATTCGGTACGTCACTGAAAAGTCTCAAACTTCTACAGGTATACCTTGGAGAACCTTCTAGCTGGTTGCATCAATGCCCGGTATGGAGGCACCAACTCTCAGGAAAAGAATGAACTCCAGAGGGTTGTTAACTCGGCATGAGATCACAGGCACCAGAATTCACTCCATCGAGGACATCTACATGAGGCGGTGTCTTAAAAAAACAGCCTCTACCCTCATAGACCAACCACCCAGGCCATGGCCTCTTCACTCTGCTACCACTGGGAAAAAGTTACAGGAGCCTAAAGATTAGCACTCGACGGTACAGGGACAGCTTCTTCCCCACTGCCGTCAGATTCCTGAATAATCAATAAACCAGAGACACTGCCTTATTTTTCGTGCCCTACTTTTTAAAAAGTTCATAGTAAGGTTGTAAGATGGTTATAATATAAATGTTTGCACTATGATGCTACCGCAAAACACCAAATTTCATGACAATAAATTCTGATTCTGAGTATGGGGAAAGGCTGGACAAACTTGGATTATTTTCTCTGAGCATAAGAGGCTGATAGAGGCTTACAAAATAAAGAAAGGCATTGATAGGGCGGGCACTCAAAATCTTTTCTCATCGAGTAGTTGTATCACACACTGAGGATCATGCTTTTAAGATGAAAGGGAAGTTGTTAAAAGGAGATGTGTGGGGCAATTAAAAAAAGCGGTGAGTGTACAGAAGCAGACTATTGTGTCCAGGCTGGGAACTGTAATCTGGCATCTGTCAACATCAGGGGGAAACGAGTGAAATAAAAACTGATAAACAGAATTTTTTTTTAATTTTAATAAAAAAGTTAAAAAAAAAGTTACATTTAAGGAAAGACTGGATCGTTACATGGATAGGAGGGGACTAGAGGGGTATGGACCGGGTGCTGGTCAGTGGGACTAGGAGGGTGGGGATTTGCTACGGCATGGACTAGTAGGGCCAAACTGGCCTGTTCTGTGCTGTAAGTGGTTATATGGTTAAAAGTAAACTTTAAGTAGCTTCTAGATAGACATACGAATACGAGGATCAAGAAGCAGAGTTTGTTTGATTTGGATTTCATGTTCAGCAGACACATAGGCCAAAAGACCTGTTTCCATACAGCGCTATTAAATGAATTGAATTAGTTTGCAGTTGAGAAAATGTTTTGAAATATTGATTTGATTTCTTTTAAATATTGGATTCAATCACCCATTTCAAGCTATTACAAAGACATTTACAAACTTGCCAAATGGTTTTACGTTTTGCCTCAGTCACCTACCAGTCCCCAAGATCAAATTAAAAATTAAATAAATTATGCAGTTTAATCCTCTGACCTCTTAATAAAACAACAGGCTTTTTGTTTGCTCAGTCGACTTCCTTATGTTAAGAAACAAGTCGACCGTGACTTAACTAAGAATTCTTCAAAAATGTTCTACTTTACACTATAAAACTCCAGCCTAAATCCAGTGGCTTCCTGGGGCATTGGGATTTTTTTTTAATGGAAATGAACAAACAACCCAGTGGGATGGATGATTCCAATGAAAACTATCCGACCACTGTCTGGCCGCCATCTACCTCCCTGGTGTAAATCACAAAGGTCTGCAGACGTCGTGATTGAAGTAAAAACACAATGCTGGAGAAACTCAACAGGTCGAAAGGTGTGCTTTAGATTGTAAAGATAACCAATGTTACAGGCTTGAACCCTTCACCAAGGTATGGCGTCTAAATAAAATGGTGGGGTGGAGGAGCAGGGGGGAGTTCCACCACCCCACAGGCAGGAGGTAATAGGCAGATAAGGGAGGGAGGGTACACCAGCAAACAGGGGAAGGGAGGATAGGCTCTGTGAGTGAAGAAGGAAGGGGGCGGAGAGCTGAAGGAAAGATGACAGAGTAGCAGAAACCAGAGAAGTCAACGCCATCCAGCTGGAGAGTGCCCAAACAGAATATTAGATGTTGCTTCTCCAATTTACAGATGGCTTTGGTTTGGCAGTGCATGAGGCATAAGGTATCTTTATCTCTGCTCTATAAAGTACCCTGTTTGACCTACTGATTTCTCCAGCCTTGTGTTCTTACTTCCACCACTGCAGACTTCTGTGCTTTACCTCCAATGAAGCAAGCAAGCAGCCCCCATCACACAAGGCCAGCATTATTCTGGCCACCTTCAGGAAGAAGGTGGCGAAGCCCCCAGGTCCCTGGCGCCTCGCCCTGCGCCGCTCCCTCACCTTGGCCGCCGCCAGGAGCCACGGGTACCTGTGCGCTTCCCCCTGTGGCTCGTTGCTCTCCAGGATCTGGGCCACGAACCGCTCGATGTCGCGCTCGGACATGCCATAGCGCTCCCCGGACTGCCGCAGCACCTCGACGCTGTCCGCCAGCTTCTCGTAGATGCACGGTTCACTCGGGACGGCCCCCATCTTCCGCCATCACTGCTCCAGCCCGGCAGCACTTTCGACACAGAAGCCCGGCCCTGTAGAAATGCACACAGCTGGTGGACCAGCAGAGATGCACACCGCAGATGGACCAGTAGAGATGGACCAGTGGAGATGGACCAGTAGAGTTGGACCAGTAGAGATGGACCAGTAGAGATGGACCAGTAGAGATGGACCAGTAGAGATGGACCAGTAGAGATGGACCAGTAGTGATGGACCAGTAGTGATGGACCAGTGGAGATGGGCCAGTGGAGATGGGCCAGTGGAGATGGGCCAGTGGAGATGGACCAGTGGAGATGGACCAGTGGAGATGGACCAGTAGAGATGGACCAGTGGAGATGGACCAGTAGTGATGGACCAGTAGTGATGGACCAGTGGAGATGGACCAGTGGAGATGGGCCAGTGGAGATGGACCAGTGGAGATGGACCAGTGGAGATGGACCAGTGGAGATGGACCAGTGGAGTTGGACCAGTGGAGATGGACCAGTGGAGATGGACCAGTGGAGATGGACCAGTGGAGATGGGCCAGTAGAGATGGGCCAGTGGAGATGGGCCAGTAGAGATGGGCCAGTAGAGATGGGCCAGTAGAGATGGACCAGTAGAGATGGACCAGTAGAGATGGACCAGTAGAGACGCACGCCGCTGGTGGACCTGTAGAGACGCACGCCGCAGATGGACCTGTAGAGTCGCACGCCGCTGGTGGACCTGTAGAGACGCACGCCGCTGGTGGACCTGTAGAGACGCACGCCGCTGGTGGACCTGTAGAGACGCACGCCGCTGGTGGACCTGTAGAGACGCACGCCGCAGATGGACCTGTAGAGACGCACGCCGCTGGTGGACCAGTAGAGACGCACGCCGCTGGTGGACCTGTAGAGACGCACGCCGCTGGTGGATCTGTAGAGATGCACACAGTTGGTGGACCTGTAGAGACGCACACCGCTGGTGGACCTGTAGAGACGCACACAGTTGGTGGACCTGTAGAGACGCACACAGTTGGTGGACTGTAGAGACGCACACAGTTGGTGGACCTGTAGAGATTCACACCGCTGGTGGACCTGTAGAGATGCACACCGCTGGTGGACCTGTAGAGATGCACACCGCTGGTGGACCTGTAGAGATGCACACAGCTGATAGAAAGAAGACTCGATATACGGATGAAAATAAACAGTCCACTTAAACCCTATGCCGAGATGAAGTCACTGAACACTAGGGATAAAATAACAGCAGAGGGGGAAGGAACAACAAGGTGTCACAGTGTTTACACAATGTTGTGAATAGAGTATGTCACAACGTTTCAGAATCAGAACTTATTGTCGTGAGCATGTCATGAAATTCGTGGTTCTGTGGCAGCACTGCAGTGCAATATTGCATTTAATCAAATTTCAAAAATAAATAGTGCACAAAAATGGGAGAAAGTGAGGCCGTGTCTGTGGAATCGGTCTCTCCAAGTAACTTCACTGTTAGTCACACTTAAATTGAAGCAGTCTCTCCACGTAATCTCCACTGTTAGTCACAATCAAAATGAAGCACTTTGCTTCCCAAAAAGACCCTCCTGGCATAGGTCAGTACACCAAAATGGCCCAGTCATTCACAGAGCATGCTTAGCTCGGAATTCCACAAAAATGGCTGGCTTCAAAATGCTGTTCTCACTTTAGCAGTCAGAATGGTTCTCCCTTGCAAAATCACCAATGTCTTTGCAAATGTATTGAATACTGGAACAGAATGTGACAAGCCTTCCCTCAGTTCTTCCAATAAATCAAATTATCGCTGGGCTGTGATTCATGTTGTGCTTGTGTGTGTGAAATGTTAAATGTTAACTTTGACCATTCAGTCTCTCCTGTCCATACTATTCCTTACAGTGATAATCCCATTTTATTAAAATTGAAATGAAGGGCATCCCTCCAGCCTTTAAAACCAGCTCAGAGCATGATTAGTATAAAATACCCAAAAAGATTTAGCACATGTTTTCATGGCAAATGCTCCTCTAAGTTGAAAATAAACAGCTGATAGCCCAACCATGTTGTTCCTCACCCATGCTGTCAAATGTACAACTCGAATTGTATAGGGGTTCACTTTCTTTGAGCCCAGCTGCACATGCGCGGGTGAGTGGCTCAGCACTGAGGCTCAGCATTAATGTGAATGGTTGTGCTGTGAATTAAGTACTCAAAGGTACTGGAGAAACCCAGCATTTCCCACAGCAACCACAGGAGGCAAAGATAAATAACTATCATTTCAGCACTAAGCTCTTTGTCAATTAGTGCTTGCTGCCCCCCAACTCTAAACTGGGGTGGCTCAGATCACTGATTATGTCAGGTTTGGTAGGTTTATAAGGTTTGCTGCCAGGATGAGATTTTCCATGTCAACAATGTGAATCTGCCAGTGGCCATCCATTTAAATTCCCCATCCCATTACCTTGGTGACATCTCTCTCTCTCTCTCTCTCTCTCTCTCTCTCTCCCCTTTCCCTCTCATTTCTTTCACACAGTCAAAATCAATTCTCACCTTTCCTCTCATCATATCCAATTAACACCTTTTGTCTTTTGGTCTGTATTTCCACCCCCAACCCCCAATTCATGCCCCTTTTTTTTCCCCAGCCTTTAATACTGCCTGTGTTTTCCCACTCATACATAGAGGAAGGCCTTAGGCCTGAAATGTCGGTGATATTTCGTTACCTCCTATTGACCCTGTGAGATGAGCATTTCAGAATTTTGGTAAGAGAGATGTTTGGTCAGACGAAAATCCAAATTCCACCTTCAAAGTAAAAGCAGAGGCTCGAATGACGAGTGATCTGAACAGGAACCTCTCCAGGTAATGAGGAGGGAGCGCTGTGGACCCTCTTTCAGCACTCCCTCGGGGTGGAGGATCAGTTCCACTCCAGGAGTGTTGGTTGTGAGGAGGCTGATAAGGGTGATGTGGGGACAACAGAGGTGCAGGAGGTGGCTGCTAGCCTGTGCGAACATGAATATGCGAGGTGTTGTAGTCCTGCCATGATTGACGCAGGGCTTCTAAATGTGTGGAATTGAGGCTCTCAATAAAGAAAGGTGACACTTCGAGCAGACGTGGATCAGAGTTTTCCAGCAATCAGTCAGGTGTTACATTTCATCAAGGATGGTTTGAGCAATCTTGGATTGTTTTCTCTAGAAATCAAAAGCCAGGGAGCATTTTAGTGCCATTATGCTTTTACAAAATCTTAAAAGACTTGTAATTACACTTTTACAACGAGTCAGTTATGTGACAGAGATTTCAGAAGATAATAAATATCCCTAAATAAAATATTAAAAGTTTTAATTTTAAAATACTTTTCGTTGCTCATACAAATGATATTATATTTTAAGTATCACATTTCAGTATATATAGTCAGACCAAATTATGGAAATTAATTCACAGACATTAGTAGTCATAGATGTGTGATTCTTGAATGAAAGTCAGAGAGGTGGACTTCGGTAATCTGCTTTGTTTGTATGTACAGTACTTTTAAAATTAAATATGTGGCTTCACAGCAATTACCCCAAATGATTTCAGGAGACTGAACATATTTTCTGAGCTATATTGGGAGTGGGAAAGATCTGTAGTACAGGGCCAGAAGAGAAGTTCAAAACATTTTTGATGTTGACTTTGGAGTGCCTTTTCATTTATGCCAGCATTGAAAATATCAAATCCTTTAATCAATAAGGATCTCCATTAAAAAAATCTTTTTACAAAGTGACGTCACCTTCTCCAAAGTAAGCAAGGGAACACTCAGGTTGCATGTGGTTTACTTATTGATTCCATTTTGGAAATGCTTTGATGAATTTTAAAAAATGATTCAAAAAAAAAGATTCAACCTCTCAGTATCACTTCTCAGGCTTTAGCCTTTCATATAGACTTATGAAACAACTGCAAGCACCCTTACAATCTCTTCCATTCCAATCAATCTATTCATCATTCCCAAATATTCACATGCAATTTCATTAAAATGCTCTCATCAAATAGGAACATAGAACATAGGAAGTAGGAACAGGAGTAGGCCAAAAATGGCCCATCGAGCCTGCTCCACCATTCAATACGATCATGGCAGATCTAATTTATGACCTAACTCCACCTACCTGCCTTCTCCCCATAACCCCTAATTCCTCTATCATGTAAAAATTTATCTAACCAAATTTTAAATATGTTTAATGAGGCAGCCTCAACCACTTCCCTGGTTAGAGAATTCCAAACATTCACTACTCTCTGGGAAAAACTACTTTTCCTCATCTCTGTCCTAAATCTACTCCCCCGAATCTTGAGACGGTGTCCTCTTGTTTTAGTTTCCCTGGCCAGCTCAAAAAATCCTCAAAGAATCCTAACAAGTTTGTCAAACAAGATCTTCCCTTTCTAAAACCATGCTGCGTCTGCCTGATTGAACCCTTACGTTCCAAAAGTTTCACTATTTCACACTAATGTACCTTGATGAAGGGCTTAAGCCTGAAATGTTGGTTATGCATCTTTTACTTTGCTCTATTGTACTGATATGTTTTCCTCCACTGTATATAGACCCTACCGGCTACTGTACATATGAGGCTGGCCCACCCACTAATGACTCATCCCTTACGTCTCCTCCCTTCTTGTCCTGGCTATAAAGGTCAAGCGACCTCCCCCCTTCTAGCATTCCTGTACCTGGATCCAGGCCAGCCAAAGTCTTGTGTGTATTAAAGTCTATCGTTTACTCAGTCCTTGACTCTGTGGTTATTGATAGTGCCCTATCATATATAAAGTGCACTGTTTAACCTGCTGAATTTCTCCAGCATTGTGTTTTCACTTTCTCATCAAATGTATTCCATCCATTATGTAATTCACAGGCTGTTCTTTACTTCATTTGAGGCAGAAGAGATGGACAATAGAGAATTTATTTCAGAAATACAAAAGATACAAAATGAGTAGGCCAAACATCCTTTTGAGAGCCTCCATCATTCAATAAGTTAATGACTAATCTTCTGTCTGATCGTCAAATCAATGTATTTACCTGGGTTATGAAAATCTAACAATCTCATTCTTTGATATTTTTAACTACTGAAGATTTGCAAGTCCCCAAAATCTTGCTTTTGCCCAATTTATACAAGTTGGAATTCAAATGACCATTTCAAAGACCAGCAGGGTACCTCCAGATTTATCTAAGTATCTGATGCACCTTTAGGACTACTTTGTTTTTGGTCTTCAATGTTCTGGTTTTTGATGAAAACACCAGTCAATTTGAAACAAATAATTCCTATCCTCCGGGAGTCATCCCTTAAATCTAATTACAGTTGTGGAGATATCAGAGAGCTCAGGCAATCACAGTAAAAGCATGAAAGTCCAAAGCTGTCCCAGTATTGTATAACTCTATCAAATGTCTGTGTGGTAAATGTGGAAAACCACTGTAATTATCTGGTCAAGCATACCTATTGACCAGTTGTACCTCCGGTCCCTCCCCACAGGCTCCTGTAGAAAGATGACTGTTCCACAGCCCTCTGCAACTCAATGCAGGGCAACCAAACAGTAGGGAAATGCTATGTTCTCAAGTGAATTAAAACCTATTGGTTTCTCCACAATAGCCTCCTGAGTGATTGATGGTGCATCAATAAATCTGGGCAAAAATCTGAAGTTAACCCATTCCAAGCTACTACGATACAGTAAGTGTTCAAAAGTCTCTTTCAGAATGCATCTGGCAAGCTTGTTGTGATAGGATGGAAGGTTGAAGATTAGCCACAATCTTTATGAATGGTGGAAATGACATCAGGTTCACATATTCTACGCCTGCTAATATGTTTTCATGTTCATATGAGTTGAAGCAAACCCAATATACATCTTCCAGCATTTTAGTGTTTTTTCTTTAATTTCAATCTATATGTAATTATCTAAGGACAGTTTCATGCAATTTTTTTTCCAATAATATTTTTTTTCAATTGTTTCTGTAATCTATAATAAACAACATTTGAATATGAAGGCGCCAAAGTTCCTTGTTAAGTTCCTGTTAATTTTTATATGGTTTTGAGGCTTGCTCAGGTGGCAACATGAGGCCCAGGATGGATCAGTGTGGTCACTAAAATATATTAATACAGTAAAACCCCTAGTATCCAGCAACTATGGGGATTGGTAGATGCTGGATAAGTGAATTTTCCAGTTGCTTGAGATTGCATGTTGTGTGATTGGTGAACTAATGGTGAGGCGTGCCAATTTTAATCTTCTGTTTGCTTTAGCTATTTTTGTTCAAATTTTTTCGCCAGTTTCTTAAGGCTGCCAGTTGCTTGAATTCCAGATAACAGGAGGCTTATATGTGGATTATGAAGGAATACATGGCCTCCCTTGTCTGGAACTTTGAGATTGCAGAGAGCCGCGTGACCTCCCTGTCTAAAACTTATTTGGAAATTGCATTACCTGCCAATTAATATCGGATTTCAGCCACCCTTTAGTGCACACCATACCGTTGGCTTATTTAAGTGACTCAGCGTCATCAGTGAGAAGATGCCGAGCTCAGAACAGTATAAAAATCTTTTATTTTTCTCTGCCTCTTGGTCCAAGCCCTGGACATCACTCAATGCCAGGTCACTACTGGGGATATTGCTGGAGGAGTCGCGGGTAAGGTGTGACCTACACTGCAATAGATCAGGGCTTGCAGAGAGCTGCAGCCCCCATTGGTGCAGGATTGTCTTTGAAAGTCCTTGTATGTGAAGTGCGTCCACGTGGTAGGGTAAGCAGCCACCTGTATCCATGTCCCTTATCTCCGATGAGCTTGCTAGCACCATTATGGTTTTTGTTTCGTACCATATAGCAGGTAGGCACCCACTGGTATTGGAGTCCAACCTAGGTCCAATGTGAATGTCTATTATAGAGCGTCGTTCGATGTCTTCCCAGTTTGCTTCCCATGTGTTCAATAAAGTTACCTTTGATTGTAACACGGGTGTCCAGGCCCATCTCTCTGTGAACCCACCGAGCCTGATACTTCCCAAACACAAGGGGTTTTGCTGTATTTTTTTTTAAGTGACATGCTTCAAGTATTACAGAAATTATGAAAGAATACTTGAATGTTTGCATTTACTTCTAAAACAGTTGACTTTACAAACATTTTTCATTATGTTTTATATACAGTATAAAAATATACAGCGATAGTAAGGTACATTTCATGCATAAATGTTCATAAACACAAATGTGAAGACAACCTTTAATAAATTAGCAATACTCTATCGCCATCTAGCAAATAGAAGGTGTTTGTACAGTTAAGGAAAACTATCCATGTAATGCACACTTTGCTGGCACAAAGCTTGTTCTATTGTTCAGGTTCTTTCCCAACAATATATTATATGTATATTGTTCATCTGTTTTCCAGCATACATTGTGTTTCTATAATATTGGAAAATGGAATATTGTTCTCCTTCATTGTAAAAATAAAGTAATCAGACTGAATTTAATTTATATAAAATGAATTGCGATATTAAATTTTTGTGATTGTCTTATCCGAATTTGATCATTGATACTTTTCATGTAATATGTGAAGTAAAAGTCCCTACATTTACCCAGAGTAACTTTGTATTGTTATTCTTGGGAGTAGTTAATACTGTGTAGTCTGAAATTATTGGTAGATTTAGTTTTAAATGGGTACTCAGCAAAGCCACACTGGGTAGAGATTGCAGGTTCTCTTTTCCAGAAAATGTAGATTCTCTTTCCCAAGGAGCCAAATGTACCTTAATCGACAGTTAGCTTTCCTTGTCATTTTCTTAATGTAGGCCACATTACATTGAAATCAATTTCAAATTCAGCTATAGATCCAAATTTGACCATTGTGTTATTAATCCAATTGTAGAAGGGTGATGCTACCATTCTCATAATTACTCTTTACACTCATGGTTAACATATTGTAGATTAATGGAATGTGCAAACTGTCAGGCTGATGCCAATTTGTGTTTGAGTAATAAGTGCTGGCAGTTGTTTGAAAAATAATACTCTTAATTCTGTCTATGATGGGGAAACTTGAGTTGATGACACTGAAGAAACCTCTGTCTTGGTTTGAGATGCTATTGAAGACTCATCATCTCCCAGTGGATTTTTTCCACAGCATAGGGTAGTGATCATACAACTTCGGAACTAAAAACACAAGCAAAAATATTTCTAAAACACATAAAACATTTAAAAATATTTGAACAATGTATAATGACTTAAAAACTATTGAAAGAACTTATAATTTATCTTTAATTCATGCAGCTATCCTTCCCCATGTAAAAAAAAACTTCCCAAGGAGTTTTACAAACTGTGGAGAATCTGTGCAACTTTGCTCTCTTACTCTAAACTCATCAAAAAGGCCAGCTGGATTAGTATTGAAGAAATGCTGTACGTTTGAGATTTCCACACTTGTATGTAAATCACAGAAGGTGACTATAATGAAACATTTCAATTGGTGAACTAATGCTGCTTGTATCTAGTTGCTGATTGGTCCCAAAGCAAAAATCCAAAAATCTATTATCAGTTGTAGAACACAGAATCACAGAGCCATGCAATAGGGAACAGACCCTTTGGCCTAACTTGGCATTCTGGGCAATCCATTTGCCTGTGTTTGGTCCATATTCTTCGAAACCATTCCTATCCATATTTCTGTTAAATTGCCTTTTGAATTGCAAAATCATACCTGGTTCTAGTTTCCTCTGACAGCCCATTCCAGATACAAACTACTTTCTGTTTGAAAAATGTTCTGCAATCACCTACCCAGGAGAAAAAAAGGCCGAGCATTCACTTCACCCATATCCTTCATGATTTTATGTGCCTCCATAAGATCCACCCCTACGTTTGCTATGTTTATGCTCCAAGGAATAAAGACACAGCCTATCCAGCCTCTCCCTATAACTCAAACCTTGAAGTTATAGTCACATCCTAATGAATTTCTTTTGCACCCTTCCAACTTGATGACATCTTTTCCATTGTTAATCGATGGAACCATTAGTTTATCATTATGACAGTAAAATCCCTGATAGCCGGAATTTGTGCAACTGGCTGCCTCAAGCAACCGGCAAAAACAATTGTGGAAAATAAATTGGTGAAAAATGCAAACATTTAAAATTGGAGCCCCCTCCCCCTAGCGATTAGTTTGCCAATCTGAGCAATACACAATCTCAAGCAACCAGAAAACTCACTTATCTGGTATCTGCCAATTCCCATAGGAGCTGGATACCAAGGATGTTACTGTTCTATCATCCCTAAACCATGCTTTGCTTAGGATGAGTTCTGTAGTGATACACCACTGTATACTGTTACTTGGTTACTGCCACTGTCTATGTGTTTGGTTCATATATATGGCTGGCCTGCCTTCCCTCAGCGATTCCACCTCCTGGAATCCCCCTAATAAAGGCAGTAAGCCAAGTCCCTCCCTCAGTATATCCTGGGATTGGGCCAGAACAGGAACATTATCCGAATCTTATGGTTTTAAAAGCCTGTCGTCCTGCAACTCCAGTCTTTAGGTATTATTGATAGTGTATTAGGTTCCGTACCCCTAATTTTCTTGCAATGCTCAGATCCTAGACTCTTTACTATAAACATCACTCAAAGTAATTGCAAGACATTTCTTTTACTTTCATTTATCGATCATCAAAAAGCCAATTTTCTCCTGAATATTCTCTTCTTGATAATAATTTGATAAAATACAACTGAACTTATTTTTCACAAGCTTCTTGTGATCGCACTGTTTTATAGTTCTTATTACTTTGTCACATGCTGTCCTTCGAACATTTTTCAGTTGTCAAGACCTATACTAAATTTTACTTTAAATTCTACTTTCATATCGTTACTTATCTTTTCAACTTATTTGTCACACAGTTCTTATTCAAGCATAATACCAATAACTACCAACAATGAAAATCTTTCATTTTATTTATTAAATTTATAATATTATTGTTGAACTTCATTATATGCTTGTGCATTGTTGGACTGAGTGTGGCTTATACTCGATACTAAATCTAAATGACCTGTGTCCTTGTTATTTCTGGGACATATAACCATATATAACCATATAACCATTTACGGAGCGGAAACAGGCCATGTCAGCCTTTCAAGTCCGCACCGGTTCACTAGAACAACTCCACTAGCTCAAACCTCCCGCTCACCGCCAATAAACCTCCAACCCCCTCACATCCAACCTTCTCTTATGTCCTCTGTATTTTGGATGTGAAACAACGGCTGTGCAGGATCTTCAAGAATTTAAGATTACTATGAAACTAGACACTTACGTGTGTAAATAGGAAACCAGAAATCAGGCAGGCAGAGAATGATTACTAATGTGTACTGTGAGCAACCCTTCCAGACATCTGTTGATTTTATGTAGACAAGAAGGATGTTCTTAATTATAAATGAGTACATCACATTAAATGACCAACAACAAATCTTTTCCATGTAAAACGTAAGATGTAGCAATACCTTCAAAGAAATGTTATCAATTTGTTTGCAGGAAAATGCCTTAAACCCTGTGACTGTGTTCTTTAACTGAGGTTCAAACAGAATTTGTGAGGTGACTCTGTCTACCCACCACTGGTATTCTTCATTCCCGCTGGCGTAACTCAATAAAGACTGTGTTTTGGAGTTTGTTGTTGTTTGTTACTGTACCTTTTTTGTCGCCTGACAGGAGCTCGATTTAACAAGGGTAGGAAAAAAAAACACTCAAATTCCTTACATGGTGACCGATTTGAAACTGGGTCACTGTTAAATAAGAACATTCTGCCAAACATGCCAAGATCAAAATTCAATTCATTGTCATGTTGTAAAGTGCAATACTACACAAAAGTCACTTCTTGTTCGTTCCTTCCTTTGCTTATATTTCCATAGTCCAACATTTGCATATTTTTTATTTTAAGATGGACACAGCCTTAAATAAACCTATTTGCCTAAATTATTCCAAATGTTTAGTGGATCAGAACATAAAGCAAAATAGAACCATAGAGCATTAGAGCACAGAAAGAGCCTCCTTTGGCCCTTTTAGACTGTGGTAAACCATGTTTTTTTTTGCCTAGTCCCACTGACCTGTTTCTAGTTCATAGTATTCCATACCTCTCCCATCCATGTACCTGTCCAAATTCTTAAATTTATTTTAAACTAATAGTAAAACAAAATTAAATCATGAAATAAGACATTGTACTTATGAGTATATTTCCATTAAATTGTTTTGGCACTTCACTCTTACATGTAAACAATTAAGGGTTGTACCTGCTTGTTCATTAATACATAGATGATTGGATTATATACTGCAGAACTTTTGGAGAAGAATGCTGGAAGGGTCATTATTCCAGCAGAAAAATTGACTCCTGGATTCATGAAGATCCAAAATGCTACTGAGGCATAGGGTACCCAAGCAGTGAGAAAGCCAAAGACCATTAAGATTACCATGCGGGTGACTTCCTTTTCAGCCTTCTGTGTAGTGGCAGACTCCTGCTGTTGTGCTGCAGCCTTAAACAGAGCAATGTTCCACAGTTTTGCATTATTCTTCCAATAATGTTCTTTCAACACAATGATGTTATAAATGTAAGTTGAATAAATGCATGGAGAAATGTGGTGCTTACCTCCTTCACTTTGCATATCAAATTTCCATAAGAAAATAAAATAAGGATAACCGGAATAAAAAAATAAAGGACAAACAGATATATGACGTAGGATTCATTGTTGTAATGTGGATTCATGGTGTAGTAATCTGGACCACATGAACACTGATATCCTTCTGGTAAGTACCTAAAATAGAAACAATTAACAAAGGTTGTTCAGAATAGTTAGCTATGGTTAGACAACACTCTTACTGCGCCAGCCACCCAGGTTTGAATCCAGCGCTGTCTATGAGGAGTTTGTACATTCTCTCCATGTCCCTGTGGGTTCCCTCCAAGTGCTTTGGTCCCCTGTTACAGTGTCTATTTTTTTTTTAAATCAGTAAATGTGAAGACATCAACTTTGGGAAAAAAAACGTAGATCTAACTGTGATAGTACAGATTCTATCACCAAGGTGTATATGTACATATGTGCAGATGGTAGTGTAGGATGACTGTGATTGGCTGAGAGTGGAGCCACACCTACTGGCAGGTCTTAAAGGATTGCTCCTAGCCAGACCAGGTCATTCTGGACTGGTCGACCTACTTGTGATATGCTCCAGTCTTTTAGTTAATAAAAGCCTTGATTTGGATCTTTCGACATGCATTACACTAAGTATTATTTAAAAGTTGAAAAATTGCAGCATGCTGTTGCACAGAGAAACCTGGGAGTGTATGTGCATGAATTGCAAACAGTTTGCAGGTGCAGTAGGTGATCAAGAGGGCAAATGGGATGTTGGCCTTCATTACAAGAGGGATTGAATTTAAGAGCAAGGAGGTTCTGCTGCAAGGTGCAGGATACTGTTGAGGCCACATCTGGAATATCGTGTCTCCTTACTTGAGAAAAGATATACTGGCTTTGGAGACCGTGTGTTGGAGGTTCAATGGGAAATGTTGGTGTGTTGACTTATGAAGAGAGATTGAGTATCCCGGGTGATACTTACTGGAGTTTGGAATGTTACAGTGACATACAAAATTATGAAAAGAAGAGACAAGATAGAAGTAGACAGATTGTTTCTACTGGCAGATGAGATTAGAACTAGGCAAAATTGCCTCAATATTAGGGGGAGTATATTTAAGACAAAGATAAGGAGGAATTGCTTCTCCCATGTATTCAAGCCATTGTTTTTTGAAGAATAGGGAAATAGTTAGGGGGATAGATGGGTAATTAGAGCTGAGTCCATGGCCAAATCAGCTATGATCTTATTGAATGGCAGAACAAGCTTGATGGGCCAGATTGCCTACTTCTGTTCTTATGCTCTTATTTCTATACTATACCCACTTAATAGTAATTCAATTCAAAGTTCAACACAATTCAGTGCATAGCAGCCCACTTAATTGGTATATAATCCACCAACCTTAATATTAATTCCCTACACTACCAATGCATAATGGCAGTAGACATACTATGTACAAAATTTCCTACTTGCCTACGTCATTCAAATACATCTCCCAAACTTGTGGTCTCCACTGCCAAGATGGACAAAGGAACAGTTGCATGGAACCGTGATCACACGTTTTTAAAAAGTCATTGATAGCTAACTGCCTTCTTGAATTGTTGAAGGCCTCCAGAAGGGCTGCACTTTTTTCCAAGAAGGCCGTTGACTGTCAACAACTCTTAAAAACAATTATGTAGGGCCATAAATTCTGAATCGGACAATGATGTCCAGATTCTGAAAACAGAAAAGGTAAAAGAAATAATCAGAGGATATTTTGATAGAATTACATTTCTGAGGTGAGATTAATTCAGCTCTGCCACAAAAATAAAGCAACTTAATTCCATTCAATATAATTCAATGAACAATAAGAGAGGTGCCATTTTCACAAAGCTAGTGGCGAATCATTTGAATATTTGACTTTATTCCTAGCTATTCCCAATATCTGTCTGGGTGCCTGTATTCATCAGGGGCTGTTGGCTAAAAAACATCACATCCAGGCTTTCTTCAAAGAGCTGAATTCAAGGTGAAGTGTCTTTGATACAGTTGAGTAAAGCTGAAGTAAGGGAGAATTATGGAGGGAACTTCCCAGCGACTGGAGGTGCTGTACAGTAAAAAGAAAAATGATTTTGATTATTGGTGAATCATTTGAACAGGTATCGTTTACACAAGTGTGTCAACTTTCCCTCTGTACTTTCCCCAAGAGTCCAGTTGAGTGGCAGAATTTAGTGGGGAATTGATGGGACTATAAGAAATATAAATTAGTTTAGAGGAGATTAGTTTAAAAATGGGTGCTTGTTGATTGGTGCTGATGCAATGAGCTGAAACCATCTCCCTCTGTTTTTCATCCCTCTCCAATACAAATATTGTGGTGGTCACCTCTGACCGCAACTTAATGAGACCAAACTCATAAACAATGTTGCTATAAGAGGGCATGTTAGAGGCTGAATATTTGTGGCTAGTGACTCGCCTCCTGACTAAGTAAAACTTTTCACTCTTTCGACGACACAAATTGGGAATCTGGACAATAATTGTCTATAAAATCAGTAACACTCAGGAAGTTCACTACCATCCTGGATGAAATAGCCAGCTTAATGATCACACTGACTTTTGCCTGAAATGTTCACTCCATTTACCACCAAGATTGCGGTTACTATGTTTATTTGCATTGCAATAATTCCTTTGCAGAATCACTTGAATCCATAACCTTGATACCCTCCCCTCTAAGTTCTCCTCCAAGACCAACACTTGATGGAACTGTATCATGATAACTTTTTCAACATCACAGAGTCTAAATCATTGAGCTCCATCCTCTGGGAGTTCTCTCACCTACTCAAGGGCATTTAGGGGTGAAAATTAAATGTTAGTTTTGGTAACCAAGCTCACAACCTTTGAATGAATAAAGCAAAGAACATATTTCATGAGCATTAATAAAACTCATCAATAAGTTGAACGGCATATCTAGTCCATTAGGACATAGTTCCTTAATTTAATGTACATTTTAAGAGAGTCTTTTTCTCCAGTGCTCAATCATTTAAACTTCCCAGCAATTGTACACTCTCAATGCCTGAATCAGATTCTCAACTTTTAATGATACAGGGCGAGGCTCTTCTCAAACTTATTTTACATCTCTTGATTTTGATTTTCCTTTGAATACTATTTCTAACCTAGTTTACAAAGCATACACAATGATCTCTAAGACAAGACAATAAACTTCCCTTTTATCATCATTTAATGCAGACTTACTGGATGTACCATAGCCTGAGGTGGGTTTGCATAAAATGGCAAAAGCTGCAGAAGGTAGAAAATGCAGCTCAGAACATAATGCAAACTTCTCTCCTCTCCGTTCACTCCATCTACATTCCCTGCTGCTTAGCAAAGGCAGCCAACATACTGAAAGACCCATCACATTCCGGACACTCTCCCTTCTCTGTCCTCCCTTCGGGGAGAAGCCTTCAGATTGTGAAAGCAGGCACCAACCAAGTTTCTTGCCTGCAGCTGTCAGGCTCCTGAAGCCACTCTAGAACAATGCTATTATGCTGCCCTGGCTTGGTGCCAATACTCTGTAATTCCATACTCTGCAAATTGTGCTCTTTTCACATTCTATAATGTCAGTCTGTTAGCAAAAGAACCCCTTTATATAGTATGAGGTATTTTGTGACAAATTAAACTTAAACTTTCAAAACATTCAACTTTCCTTTGCAATAACCAACCAGGCAGTGCCAAGCAAACAGAAGCAACATCAATATATACTCGGACTCTGAGATGAGGACAAAGGGATCTTTATTCTTTTAGAATATGTGAAATTGTAATAATTGAATTAGACAATAAAGATTCTGCTTCCTAAAGACCTCTGGGTGTATTTTATGGATTTGGGGATTCTGATCAAGAAAATCTCATTAAAGTTTTCCTGTCACATACCACTTTTTAAAAAAGCTATAACCTATTTTTCTGATTTCCTATCATATTTCTTCTTTTTAAAAATATTTGTATTAATATTTTACAATAAAAAAAATTGAACAATGCAATTATGAAGTGTGCTACAAGATCAGAAAAAAATGTTACAATAATGATCATAAGTCCTGTCATATTCCAAATCCACTTCAAGGATACAAAATCTTGATGTGCAGCATGTCATTGAAATGACATTTTCTGCATTAGCACTTGGATTCCCTCCCTGCTGATCTTGGTGCAGTCAGTGTCAAACATGGTGAAAGGTTTCGCCAGGACATTGCAAGCATGGAAAAGTGGTTTCAGGCTAACTGGAATCTATCAATGTTGGCTGACTATCGTTGGACACTCACATGAGAGACATCAGATGATGAGTACAAACAAAAATCAGTGGCAAAATATTTTTTAGGTCAGTTGAACTGATGCAAGGTGTCAGCATCATTATGAGATTAAACATGTTAAATTCAGTATCAGTTCATTTAACATTTTTCCAAATTCTTACATGATACAGCAAATCTGAAATTATCCTTGTGTTCAGCTTGAATTTCTCCATCATAATTCCTGATTTATTTTCAGGAAGCAAACCTTTTGGGAAAAAAATTGTTATTCACTGAATGGATTTTTCTTACTTACCTGGAGCAACCAACCAGAGGTGGGCCAGCTGCAGCAAGACCCAAGATCCAAGTGCATCCAATCCCTGTAAGAGCATGGGACATCCCAAACCTGAAATTCCCCATGGGTTTGCATACAACTATGTACCTTTCTATGGCCAAGACCACCAAGGACCAAAGAGCAACTTGGCCTGTAAAAAGAAAAGGAAAACAAAATAAATACCAGAGAGTGTGGAATAATTTTTTGAATAGGTGAGTGACTTATCTCAGATTTTCACATTTCAGAATTACTATTTATTGGTAATGCAAACATATCTGTACTCAATGTACACATGTAAACAAATTTAAAAATGAAAACAAACTGTGCAATACAGAGAGGTTTAAAAAAAGTTCAAAAGTAAGAGTCCTTAGATAAGTCCCTGATTGAATTTATTGTTGAGGAATCTGATGGTGGAGGGGGAGCAGCTGTTCCTGAACCTGGCGGTACATGTCTTGTGGCATCTGTACTTTTTTTCCTAATGGTAGCAGTGAGAATGGAGCCTATGCTGGGAGGTGTGAATCCTCGATGATGGGGCTGCTCTCCAACAGTAGCGTTTTCTGTAGATGGTCTTGATGGTGGGGAAGGTTTTTCCTGTGATGTCCTGGGCTGTTTCCATTACCTTTTGCAGGGGTCTTGGTGTCCTCATACCAGATAACCAGTCAGCACAATTTCTACCACACATATGTATAAATTTTCCAATGTCATACCAAACCTCCACAAACTCCTACATCCGAGTGAAATTAACTCCATAACGCATTACCAGTTAGTTCCAATAAATTTCAGTTAGCACGTAAAAATTAGTATTCTATTAGTGATATATTTAATAATAATAACAAATTTATTCCAATTCAGGGGTCATTTGCAGTGTACTCACCACCAAGAGTTGCAAAGAAGCCCTCTATAGCACAGGAGATGGGTCCTAGGATGAAGTAACCATGCAAGGCGGTGTAAAAAGTCATCACAAACCCAAAGAGAATCATGAATAGATTGGCCACTGCCAAGTTCACTAAAATAAAATTGAGGGGATGCCTTAATTTCTTGTGTTTGACAGTGACTACCAGTGTCAAACCATTTACTGGCAGCCCGATGCCCATCAGTAGAAACATATAGGCAGCAATTATGGAGAACTTCCAGGGTTCAGCCAGGTAATATTGAGGGTACTCGAAAGGACTCCGAACTACTCCCGTCTTGTTGGAAAATGGGATGTAAAAATTTTCTCCTTCCGTTCCGTTCATCTTCAGCGAAAAAGGCTAGCAAGATAAATGTTAGAAATTCCCAGCCACTGAGAAAATCGGCAAGGGAAAGCAGCACTCTTGGCTCCTGCATTAATTCAAGAATTTATACTCTTGATAAGTAGCGCCAAGGATTGGGGGCAAGGGCAATAAAGATTTAGAGGCAGTGAGAATGTAAGTATAATTGAATGATAGTTTAAAAAAATCTGGTAAAGCTCTTTAAGACTTCGTCATCTGAGGATTTTGACTGACGTACAAAGGACCTGACTTATTGCACTCTTTTGGATGGTTTTAAGGATGGAAATTTACATTTATTCAGTAGTAAAACATTTGATTTTGTTTTTGCATTGCCACTTCTTAAGAGCCACATCAAATAAATATTTTGTCGTGTGAAAATATATTCAATATTAATACTTCAAACTTGCCAATTTGATATGGGAATTGTTTAGTTGAAGCAACTTTTGCTGATATTACTTGTACCCTGATCATTATAATTTAAAGCGGTGGCATTATTATATTGTTGTATCTAATTATTAACAAAGGCCAAATTCTCGCATTAAACCAATAATAAAATAAGCAGCGATAATTTGTGACATTTTAGTTTTAGTCACTTGCAGTAAAATCTAAAAAAAAACAACCATTTCCTGCAAATTTGAAATTCATTTAATTACCCCCAAGGAAAACAATCTAGTTGATTCAAATAATCATCCATCTGATCATCATTTCCAATCACGAAAGAGAAAAACTACAACAAAAAGAATACAAAATTTAAATAAAATGCACAAACATTGTCTTTTCAATATTTGGAAATATCAATGAAAAATGCCAAATTAATGGTAATTTTAAATGTATTATTGAAATCACGTTTGGTTTGTCAAAAGTATTTTTTTTAAAAATGCTTCCAGTTAATTGTTTTCATCCAGTATATTTCCGACATCAGTGGCTGAAGTTGATTTTTAAGTGTAATATTTATTCTAATCCTGAAACTTCTTTCTCACATTGATCTGTTTGGCCTTGCGAAAGACAATTTAAATCATGGGTGCCTCCATGCGAAATGACATATTTATCTTCAAACGACCAATCAGGGAAAGCATACCCAAAACCACACACATAATTAATTGATAATCAGATGTTTTAAATAAAGTAATTCATGATATCCTCTTACCAATTTTTGGTCTCTTTTAAGTAAAAAAAAGGACCAGGCCCCTTAATTGCACAATTCATTTTGATTGACCTTTCAAAGATTAGAAAGGGGAGTAATCATTCAATAAATTGATACTGTAGAATTATCTCAGTAATTAAGAATACACCTGTTATTTACATTGTTTCTTTCACTGGCAGGTTTGAATACTCATGAAAGTTGATGTACACAACATTTTGAACATGGAAACATATGGCATATCATCTCCAAAACCAGTTCATTCCTATTATGGGTGTTCTTAATATTCGGAGTAGCTTACTGTAAATCTCCATAGAAAAATGAATCGCTTAATATGCATGATTCACCACGCAACTATGTCCCAATAACAAAACATATTTAAATATAGACGTGCAGATAGATCGTGGCAACATGGAATTAAAGAGTAATTTGTTCTTAAACAACAAATGGTCTTTTTTTAAGTGCTTCTTGGATGA
The DNA here is from genome assembly GCF_036971445.1 of Narcine bancroftii. NCBI lineage: Eukaryota > Metazoa > Chordata > Chondrichthyes > Torpediniformes > Narcinidae > Narcine > Narcine bancroftii. The sequence continues at coordinate 236,355,202 of NC_091473.1, read as the reverse complement.
GATACAGGCAGTAAACAATCGTGTAAAGAATTATGTGAAATATAAAATTTAAAGGAACATTTAAATTATCTAGAGAGAAAAGGACATTGTGTATCTACAATGACGTTAGCAATAATGTTTGTGCTGAGATGAATGAAGTCAGTGCTCCTGTTAGTTAAAGGTAGAACCAGGTAAAATGGTGATTGAATTTATAAACCAAAACAGCAATCGAACATCAGTTGACTAATAATACTACCGAGCCAACCTTAAAATAATATTAGAGTAATAATGAAATGAAATGAACAGAATCCTCGGGGTCAGGTCAGAAGCTTCTAAAATACTCTACTAGTTCTTTGAAGAAAATGTATTATGATTCACAACAGAAAGCATTGCTTCACCTCAGTGACTAGCATTGAAACATTACTGGCTCAAATTTGGTAGCACTTCAAATGCTAACATGGGCACAGTAATTCAATCATGGCCTATGGCTAGAGTAGATGTAGCATGTAATCCTCAAGAACAGGTGGGATAAATTAATAAAAATAATTACTACAAAATTGCCAGCTTTGTGATATTAAAGCCAAAAAGTTCTCAAATTAAGACATTCAATCTCATTTGTGTTATGGGAGCACCTCCCGTGGTCAAAGGTTTAGATGCCAAGGGCACACCTGTGACTGCAGGAGATGTTCCACACATCATCCCTCACCACCATTTGGGGCCTCAATTAGTCCGTACAAGTGAAACACTTGTGAATCTGCAGGGTCATCGACTGCATCTGATGCTCCCTTTGCGACATCCTTTACGGCGGAGAGACTGGGGCAGACTGGGAGATCACTTGGTTGAACGCCTCGGCTCAGCCCACTGCAAAAATGGTGACCTCACAATGGCCACCCGTTTCAATTCCCCTTCCCATTCCCTTGCTGACATGTCTGTCCATGCTCTCGTGCACTGCCAGACTGAGACCACCTGCAAATTTGAGGATCAACACCTCATATTCCATCTGGGCACCCTCCAACTGGATGGCATTAAAATAGACTTCTCCAATTCCCATTAGACCTCCTCCTATCTTTCAATATGTCTCCTTTCCTCTAGCTCTGTCTCTGTATTCCCTTTTTCATTTGCCTCCTTTACCCCAGCTCTGCATTCAAGAGCCAAACTCTGACACCCTCAACCAATCTATTCCCACCTTTCCTCTCCCCTGGTCTCCTCTCCATACCTAATTTGTCCATTGGTCTGTACTCCACCCCGGTGCCCTTTCTTTCAATTTAGGAGCCTGTCTGGTATATTCTTGAAGAAGGTATCAGGCCTGAAACATCGGTTATATATATCTTTACCTCCTATGAGTGCTGAAAGACCTGCTGAGTTGTTCCAGCATTTCTGCATTTTTGTAACAATCACAGTGTCTGCAGACTTTTGATTTTTCACCATGGTAACGGAAAGCTCAGATCTCTCATAACAGTGAATGGAGGAAGATTTCAGGCAGACAGCAGGGGCAAGTTTTTTTCACACAGGGAGTTGTGGGTGCATGGAATGTGTTGGCAGGGATGGTGCTGGTGGCTGGAACAATAGGGGCATTTGAGAGATGTTTGGATGAAAGGGTAATGAGGTAGGAAGAACTTTTTTTTTGAGGGTAGGTCAGCATAACATCATAGGCCTGTACTATCCCATAATATTCTATGTTCCATATTCTATATTCAATGCATATACAAGATAAATATCTCCACTGCAGAAAGAGAAAGTTAATACAATTGATATCTCCACAAAAATCACATCCAAAAAGTTGAATTTGATCCTTTCTGCATTAACAATGTTATCGCAAAGAATTTAGAATATGTTTAATCTCAATTCCACTATCATGTTCCTGCTTTCTCCTTATATCCTTCAATGTCTGTGTAGCTTGAAATTTATCTATCTTCTGCTTAAGTATATTCAGCAACTCAGACCTCAGCAGCCTTTGGTGGTGGTTAATTTAAGAGACTTTTATTTCTCTGAGCTCAGAAACATCTCCTCAACTAATTTAACTTTGCAAGTTGTATTCCTTGCAGCAGTTTGATACGTAGAAATAATCATTTTCATTGTAAAACAGTCTGTGGTGAACTGCTGTATTCCTGACCACCTGGCTCTGCCCTGTTTCTTGACTGTACCTTGACCTTTCCCCAGAAAGCCCGGGTCACAGCATGGGTGAAGTCTCTGTCAGTTGTGAATAAAAGCCTGTAGATCAATGACTCAGCCTCAGCCTCTTGAGTTAGTTACTGGGCATCTGTGATTAAACTATGCAATTTAGCTGCTGCGTAACTATGAGTAAAGATGTGTTGAATCATTTAATCATTAGGCACTTTCAGGTAGCCAATTGCCCCGCATGTAAAGCCACATGTTTAGGTAATATGCGGCTGTTTTGAGGACACCTGAATGTGCAGGAGGCACTCTTGAGGCGAGCTATGTAACCCTTCTCTGAGAGAGATGATCAGCTCAGCTCAGTGGCTCCCCCAGCCACCTGAATGCAGCTGACACTGGACAGGAGCCGAATGTGCTCAGAGCTGCATCCTGTGCAGCTGTGTCCTTCAGGTGGCCAGTGTTGTGCTTTAAAAGCTGCCAACTGAACGGGAATTTAAAGGGCCACTTCTGCTTCTTCAGGCACATTCATAGCATAGAAAGCACCTGAAAAAGCCTATTGAAGTTTTGATAATGACCCAAATACTGAAAATGTACTTCTACACCTTATCTCAGTTCAATACGAATTCCGATGACCTAGAAACTGTTGGCCTTCCTTTCCTGCATGATGGTACTACACGCATCAAGATTTGTCATGGTCTCCATATTTTCTACTGTCTCAAGTTCAAAAGCACACTCTTCTATGGCATCAGTTCATACTCTTCTATGGCATTTGTCCATACTACAATCCTCTACACTCTGGATTTACATACATCTTACAGTTTTCAGATTGTGTGGTATCTTATTTTCATTTACTAGTAATTTTCTTCTATATATTTTTAAAATTGTTTTCTTATCAAAAAATATAAATTTTTTAAAAATTCCGACAGGACATGCTTGCATTCTGAAATTCCATATAAATTTTTAAAAATTCCGTCAGTACGTGCCTGCATTCTGAAATTCTTATTCTATTTTCAGCAGTTATTACCCATCCTTAACTGCCCTTGAGAATATGATGGTGAATAAATATCCTGTCTGTCAAGTAAATGTAATCCCACCACGCTGTTGGATATGAAATTCAAGGAATTTGACCCACAACAATCTAGAAACTACAACGTATTTCCAAATCATATTCAGTTCAATTCAAAAAGTGTTTCAATTCAGGATGATCTTTGATATTGAGGGGATATAGCAAGATGTGGTGTTTCCATATGCCTACTGCTCTTGCCCTTCTTTGTGGTAGAGGCTGTCAGAATAGCCTCAGTTAGTAACTTCCATGCATTTGAACGCAGTACACACTCAGCCATAATACACCTTTGAGGAAGAAATGAATATAAAGGGTAGGGAACTGAGGTAGCCACATTTAAATCTAATGCCCTTTGAATGACCATATAGTTTAATGGTGTCTTTATCTTCTAAAGAGATTCATATTATTCCCTCTAAACAGGATTTAATTTAAAGCCAAGATGAGATTTAATCAACAATAAATGGTATCAGTCACTGTCAATTATACCAAGGATAACACTGTTAATCTTGAGCAAGCAATTTCAAGATCAACAATGACAAGAATTTGCTATTTATATTATGCCATTATTTACAGTATCTATCATAAGGAAGGATGCTTCAGAATGATTTACAATAGATTTATTGGATTCCGAATATAAGTCAGGAATGGATTGGGATGGCTGACTCAATAATTAGTTGAAGAGATTTTAAGATATTTAAAATGAAGCTAAAGAATTAACACCAGCATAATTTTGGCAGAGGGTTCCAAAGTATAGGGAATAATGTCTGAAATGCTGATATTTAAGAGTATAGCAATGGTTAAAAAAAGAGCAATAATTTGTCACTATTGGTACAGATGGTGAGGAGGGGGACAGTATATGTTGAGATTAGGGGTGAATTTGAAAACAAGAATCATGAACTGGTGAGATGCTTGAGTTCAGGGAACAAAACGATGCATTGACAAGGATTTCAGGAAATGGTAATTTCAATGCATTGATTCATAAATTTACATGGCTGGGATTGGGAAAATAAGAAAAATATTGAAAGCTGCTTTGAAATATTATTCAATATTTAACCAGCATGAAAATATTTAGAATCCACTTTTGGAATATCTTTCAATAAATATGCCAAGAAATGGGCATAAATAAGTATTATAAAAATGGTTATTAAATTATTTTTATGAGAGTATATACAAGGAAGAACTTTTTTTTAACCTTAACAAGTTCTAAGATGTTTTACAGGGGAAAAAAAAAACATTTTTATACATAACGATTTTTTAAATAGAAGGCATTCAGATATCTGAGGCCTTAACATTGACCACTTTGACACTGACTCGGTGATGCCAGGATTCACTGCTGGACGCTCCAGAGGTGCTATGGGTCTAATACATAGGAAGGAGGGAGAAGATACCACCACTCACTTGGCTACCCCGCAGAGTCTAGGCAGCAGGTGTCAGGAGTGCAATAAGGAATATTAACATCTAGTCCTATATAACATATTACTTCCGAATTTCTAGCCTATTTACCTCATATTCCACCAGAGGGTCTCCCCTCTCTTTCTCTGTAGTTTGCTGCAATTCCTTTAAGCTCTGCCATTTTGCAATTTCCTGATTTTAATCACACTTCTATTGATTCCAAGCTATAGAGCTCCTTCTCTGTAAACCTCCACATCTTAAAATCTCCCTTCTCTAAAATGTTTCTTAAAATTTATCTTCCGAACCATTTTTTACATCTTCCTTTGTGGCTTGGTCATAATGTGTCTTGATAGCATTCCTTTGAAATTATTTTGGATGTGCTACAATGTAAAAGAAGCAAACATTTGATGTTTTGCTTCATTCCATCAGAAATCTTATTAAACTTCACATCACAATTCAGAACCCCAAAATACCAAGAGTGAATGCCCATGATCCTTCATCTATTCAAAACTAATTAACCTTTTCAATTTCTTCTTGCACAAAATTTTTGGGCAATATATAAGTCATCATTCTCATGAAAACATTTATGAAATAACTTTTTTTGTTCTTGTTCGGCAATTATATCATATATATATAAAATGTGAAATTGTTAGCAAATTTTTCACATTCATACTTTAACCAAATGGCAGATACCATAAGGAATTGTGTTAAATGAAGAAAATATTTGGAAGTCCAACTCCCCTCTACTTATAGTATGATGGACTGCGGAAATGAACAGCAGTATACCTGTGGGGAAAAAAAATCACATATAAAGAATAAATATGAAACATTTGGAAAGGTCTGGCAGCCGTACCTGAACCACATAGGAGCCCAGATACAGTAATAAAAAGAAACAAAAAATGGTATAACAGTAACTATCTTACATCTATAAAAATGTAATTTTCACAACTGTACTCTATATAATTAAAATATATGTAAGCTCTGATGGTGAACGGATCTGTATGTATTCAAGGGGAGGTGGGAGGGTGGGACTATTTTGTTTTTGTTTGTTGTGTTGTGAGAAAAAGTTTAATATATTGTGTATTTAAAATGTCACTATGTATAATTTTTGGAGAAAAAAACAAAAATAAAATATAAAAATGATGAAGAAAGTACTGAACATTTATTAGATCTGGAAATAAGCATCGCTGTTGGTTATATAAACGAATATACAATATGAAATAGCCCAGAATTACTTCTTTAAATGTTTAAGAGTAATTTTTAAAAATTATTCTTCAGTATCCAATAAGATATGATTTATAACCACTTTAACTGATTACTTCTCTGACAATAAACTGGTTCTTGAAGTAAATACATTTCAACAGAGGGGTCTATAGTTAAGTACTCAAAAAGACTCACTTGAATCTTTTCTAATCCCTGTGATGCCCCATCTGGATTTGTATGCATCATGAAATAAAACTGTTTAAATACTAACATGACCTTTGTTTTCAAGCCTAAATTAAGAAAGAATATGTGTGTGATTTTGCCTGCCTTGTCTTCTTTTAAGTTTTATCACACATATATTTTGTTAGATGGTTGTCTTTCTAATTTTTTGTAAGTGCCTACTTTGTCCATACATATGTGGAAGGTTCATCCAACATTTAATATACTGTGGATAGCTATTAAATAGCCTAATACTGCAGTTCCGTTTGCCTTCTGTTACTAAAATCCTCAGTGAAGTTGTCGCAATGAATTGTAATACCTTTCTCTGAGCTTCAAGATCCTATTAATGCTAATCACTAGATTGTACCATCTGCTACTCTTATTATCCCATGTGATTAATTAACCATTCAGGAAGTATGAGATCTTTTTGATCTATATGTTACTGCAGTATCCAAGGTATCATTTGCATTTGATGTGCTATAGAGTAAACGTAGAAATATTGAAAATAGGAACAAGAGAAGGCCATTCAGCCCTTTGTGTCTAGCTTCATCATTCAGACCAATCAGGGCTGATCATACATTTTCAGTTCCTGTTTTCCTCCATATCAACTAATTCTTTTAGCCACTAGGGCTACATCCAACTCAGCTTTGAATATGCCTAATAAATTGGCCTCAACAGCTTTCTCTCACAGGAACTTCCACAAATTTATGACTCTCTAAGTGAAAACATTTCTCCTCATCTCAGTCTTAAATGGCTTATCCCTTATCCTTAGTCAGTGACCCCTTGTTCGGGACCCCCACCATCAGGAACATTCTTCCTACTTCTAACCTGTCTTGTCCTGTCAGAATTTTATGTCTCAACAATGAGATCTCCCCTCATTCTTCTAAATTCCATTGACTTTTCTTCATCCTTCAGTTCTGCCATCCCAAGGTGAACATTTGCTGCAGTCCTTCAATAGCAAGAAAGCTGTTTCTCAGATAAGGACACAATAATTAAGATATGGCCTTATCAAGGTCCTTTATAAACCCTTGCTTCTACATTCGAAACCTCTCACAATTAGGGCCAACATGCCAAACTTCAATGACTGACACTCCATAACACCTAGGGCTCATTGCACCTCCCCTTATCCTAATTTCTCAATATTCAGATCATAAGCTGCCTTCCTATTATTGCCACCAAAGTAGATAACCTCACAATTATCTTCATTATACAGCACCTGCCATACATTTGCCCATTCTCTTACTCTGTCCAAATCACCCTATAGCCCCTTGGAATCTTTCTTTAGCTCACAATGCCAACGAGTTTAGTGTCATCTGCAAATTTAAAGGTATTACAGACAATTCCCTCATCTAGATGACCAATATATAATTAACTGGGATCCCAGGACTGACCCTTGATGCATTGCACTAGTAACTGCCTACCAATCTAAAAATGACCCACTTATCACCACTCTCTAGTTCCTGCCTGCCAAGTCTTTTTCCAGCCATATCACTACATTACCTCCTGGGCCGTATTCTCTAATCTTGCACACCAATCTCTTGTGCATCATTGTCCAATCTTCTGGTTACATCCTCAAAAAATTCTAGATTTGCCTAGCATCATTTCCCATGCTGAGTAGGACTAATCATGTCACTAAAAATAGTAGTTCAAGCAATGTTAGGGCAAAGTAGTTATCTACTTTGGTGTTTTCTTTTAAACAACACAATGTGGTAATTATGATATTTGTTGCTTATGACCAAGATATCCAAGGGCTTTCAACTATATAGTAATTTTCATAAGAACATGAGAAATAAAATCAGGATATGGTTATAGCCTTTTATGCTCATTCTATTAAATAAGATCATGGCTGACTTTTTAACTCAGCATTACTTTCCTGCACTAACGTTATATCCTTTGATTCCCCTCATATCGAAGAATGTTACTGTCATTAGTGTCTGAGTTCTCCCAAGTTCTTTTCTTTCAAATGATTGAAAGTACAGTAACAGCTGTAATATAGACAACTATCTTAAACCACATGCACGGCAAAGTGCATAAGCAGACATGAGACAATCTGTATAAGTAGATAATGGAGGAAAAATATCTAGAATATAGAATAGTATTGCACAGGAACAGGCTCTTTGACCTACGTGCCTGTACCGAAGATGCTGTCCAAGTCAAACTAAAACTGCTACATGATACATATCCTTTTATTCCTTGCGTATTCATGTATCTATCTAGAAACCCTTTTATGCTGCGACTGAATCTGCTTCCACCACTACATCTGACAGCCCATTCCTGACACCTACCATTCTGTGTTTAGAATAAAAAACTTGCCCCGCTCCTTTAAACTTCCCCTCCTCATCTTAAACTATATGTTAGAGCAGAGTTAGACCACTTATCTTGCCCATTCAATAATGCTTTAATGTCTTCTATTCAATCTCATCTGAAAAGAAACACCCTAACATTGCTTTAAACTATTAATAATTTTCAGACAAAGATCCTCACCTTCGAATTGTAAAATATTTCTAGCTGAAAACTACAGAGTAATATATACATTTTGGTTGCAATTTAATGGACCTGCATATTTGTTATTAGTTACACACAAGTCAAATTTTGTGCCGTTGAACCACCATGTTAGGTGAAATTAGGACAGATGAAAACTATAAACAACTACCCTAGGTAGCCTTTAAGAGACTCATTGATCTGGGATGTAATAGCAGTGATTTGAGGTCACAGGTCTTACTTGACACTAAATAATTCTAATTCTACTTCTAATGTCATTTGAGGGAAAGGGGGATGAAAATGATATTCTTAATCCAAATGATGTTGATTGTAAACATACTGATGACTTTTTTATTTCAAATAATTGCCTGTTGTTAACAGCTTCTGAACATCAATGAACACATTTGACATTCTGCATTTGCTTTGTACATGAAAAGAATAAATATTTATAATACATATAAGGGTACAATTTAATTTCTAAGTAATTGCTGTTTAACTGAAATAAAGTTGAATCTGCTAGTATTGTTATTAAATAAACTTTGACATTTTCTTTTTTTAAAAGACTCAAAAGACAAAAGTACCAAAGAAATCATTAATCATAATTATTGAAATTATTTCAATTGCAATTGAAAATTTCATGTTCTAAATTGCATTTTCAAACCCTGTTTGTCATATTTTTACTTATGTAAAGATCATGGGCAAATTCCATAAATACTTTAAGCAATGGACTTCAAGGTTGCCTGAGACAGGATTTTAAGGTAAAGTATAAATTTTATCCATGTTTAATGTTAGACATGAAAAGTAAAAAATAAGTTGGAAAATAGATAAAATAGAGCAGAGAAGAACCTAATACATGGGGGAACAGTCTTTCAGTATACACCTTTGCAATAAATGTAATTATTTTAAAATTTAGATATACAGCACGGTAACAGGCTCTTTTGGCCCATGAGCCCATTCCACCCAACAACATCCAATAGGGTGGGAGGAAACCGGAGCATCTAGAAGAAATCCACATAGACATGGGGAAACGTGCAAACTCCTTACAGACAGCACCAGATTCAAATCCAGGCCACTGTAATGGCATTGCAGTAACCACTACACTAACCATGCCACTCATATAGATGATTATACAAGGAGATCATGAATGCATTTTAACATAACAAATACATCATGTATCATGTACCTTGCATACAAAGGCTACTAAATTGACTGAAATGTGGAAAAAAAATGAGCAGCTGCTCATAGGAGGTTATCTATTTGTATTTGCTTAATTGGCATAATAAATGCCTCAGCCACTCGGTTCTTTTCAAATGCTTCCTGTATTTATTGATGAGCAACATCATTTTAGGTGTTTTTACAAATGCATTTGCATGTTCATATTTTCCTAAATGCCTTTTGTATTGCTACATTAAAACTGAATGATATAATCTCCTGTGAGACGACTATTTTCCTATCAGTTTCTGATATGTCAGTAAAACTTTGATTTTTGGCAGCAGAAATAATTAAGTTAATAAAAGTTTTCCAAGAAGGTTCTGTGATATACATTCGCAACACTTTTAAAAAGTTTATAATCCAAATTCATAAGAAATTTCAATATAATCATTTAGCTATTCCATTTCTAGTTTTAGCATTTAGAAATGGCTGCAATTAATTTAATTGATTCCTTATGTTGTCTGTGTTCCCTAACTTGTTAATTAATGTTATCCTAGTTTCCATTTATCATTATATTTTCACCTCTCACACATTCAAAATAATGTTCTACCTCATACATGCATTTAACTTTATGAGGAATACTTCCAAGTGTATCAGTCATTGTGAATTTCTTGACCAAGCACTTACATTTATATGTGGGCTCCAGAAGTCACAAGGAAGCTGAGCGGCGATCTTATGGAGATTTATAAAACCATGAGGGGCATAGATAAGGTGGATAGTCACAGCATTTTTCCCCAGTAGGAGAGTCCAAAACTAGAGGGGAATGGTAGAAGGTAAGAGAGGAAAGATTTAAAGGGAATGTGAGGGGCAGATATTCCACACGGGGTGGTGGGTATATGGAACAAGCTGCTAGAAGAAGTGGTAGAATTGGGAAAAATTGCAATGTATAAAAGATATTTTAATGTGGACACAGATAGGAAAGGTTCTGAGGAATATGGGCTAAATTATGAAAGGCATAGATAAGATTGAAGTAGGTAGGCTGTTCTCAATGATGGGGAAGACAAGAAGTAAGGGAAATAGCCTCAAGATCGAGGGTACTAGATTTAGATGAGAGATGAGGAGGAACTGCTTTTCCCAGAGGGTGGTGAATCTATGGAATTCGCTGCCCATTAAAGTAGTGGAGGCGACCTCAATGAATATATGTAAGACAAGGTTGGATAGATTTTTTACAAAGTAGGAGAATTAAGGGATATGGGGAAAAGACGGGTAGGTGGAGTAAAAAAATGATTGATCTTCAGTGAATTTCCAACATTCCTAACCATAACTCTTAATTTTCTTAAAAATCATGCATTGGTTGTGCTTATTTAAAGAAATTAAATATAAAACAGTCAAAATACAGCAAAACACGAAATCTACAAGATTGGTTTTCAAATGATATATTTTTCATTTATACTTCTGTTCAGTTAATGCTTAAGAGATTGTTGTGAGACTGTGATTTTACCATTCAAAATGATTTGGCATCTGCAGCAAATGAAAATATTGTACAATAGAAATTAATCCTACCTTGGACAGAGAAAGTTAACACTAATATTCACAATAAATATATAAACCATTAAAAATAATATTGCACAATCTGGGCAGCTGAATAATCTGACAATCAATATGTATTAACAGTAAACACATAAAGTGATTATGACAAGAAAACTATTTACTTATCACTTTACAAAGATCTGCACTTTTGAGTAATTAAAAGCTGGAAGCATCTCTGCTTCTATGAAAACTAAATATTTTAATGGAAAATATTTTGTTACAGGATGCCGTGGATTATATTGCTGTGATAAAAGGAAGGACCATGCAATAATCATCTCTCAAAGGTATAAAAGGCCAGCAAGTAAGCTGAGGATTTTAAAGAACTGGAAAAGTAACAAAAGAAATCACAGTCGTAAGTGTTGCATTTGCAAATCAGTACTGTAGGGATTTATAAATTTTAAGGTGGACTAAAGAATGCCTTCGCAAGGATTGAAATAAGTTCTAAAAATTGGTGTTTAATTTTTCTCGAATCCGCTTTGTTTTTGAGCGATTATTCCTAAAGTGATTGTCAGGTTTAGACATTTAGTCTATCAGGAAGATAACTGTATGTATGTATTTTCTTAAGCTGTGCTGCATTTATAAAAATCATTCATTTTTTTTGTATTTTGAGAGTGGAGCGTTTTTCCTGCAAATCCAAGGTTCTATGACTATTTTTAGATAACATTTGAAAAGTACTGGTAGATTGTTCATATGTACAGGGTAGGTAAGATGAATGATTTCTTTTTTTCAAAATAATAGCTTTTAACTCGTATATAAAATTTAATTTCTAAAAATAAGTTAGGAATTCATCTTATCTAAGCATTGATTCAACTTTCAAGGGAGACTTTGCTAATTTCTCTCTTTACTGCGGCCACAAGTTAACTTTAGATTGAAATTTATTGAACCATCTTTGTCAGAAAAATTAATTATTGTGTTTTTGAAACTATTTTTTCAACATTAAAATGTATTTAGTTTTTTATCATTATTTTTTATGATTTCATTAAAAGACATTCATATTGAAATGAACTAATGTATATTTACAGTTTGTTACTGTACATGGATTGAAATAAGAACAAAAAAAATTAAAGTGATTACCAGACTGTTAGTAAGTTTGGATGAATGAATGGCTATGTGGATACATAATTTACTGTTATATTATATTTTCCATACTGATTAGCTGATTAGAATTATATATCATATTTATTCTTTAAGATAAATGAATTCTTCTTTCAGATCAAAAATGATTTCCAAACGTATAATGAAAAGTCTGTTGGTAGCTTGTATCATTGCAACTTTGGCGGAAGAGACTAAAGGATTCCTGAGTTTCCTGAGTCCAAGTGATTATCAAAAGAAGCTCGTAAGAAAAACATTGCATTCATAGTTCAATTTCTTGACTCTTTTAGGAATTTGTTGTTTGTCCTATTTAAACTTTGAAACTTAGTAATATGCAACCACTGAAGAAACAAGGGTCTTGTTGTAATGTGCGGAATTGCAATCTTGATACAGTGCAATCTTGCTCCAAGGAATACATGTGTGGTTTTGCATAACTTATTTACAGATAAGCTAAATAGCACTTGATAACACTAACTTCTTTCAAAGGAAAATAACAGAATGGAGAGAAAAGTGCCCGTGAACCTCCAACGGCGATCTGAGGAAAGTGACTTACCCGAAGTGTTGCCTGCTGAAAACATGAAGGAATTAATTAAGGTATAAATGGAAGAATAATTGCACAGTTTTTATTACACAAACTTGTCACTCTTTATATACTAATTAAGTGCCACAATATTGAATGATATTTGTTGGTTAAAGAGTAAAACCACAAAGTTAAAATCCAGTTTTTGTGTTTTATAAAAGTGCTAGTGAGGTTAGAAATAAGAGGATAATGCAGCTTAACTCATGGCTAAAGACATGGTGCAGAAGGGAGGGCTTCAAGTTTCAGGATCATTTCTGGTTGGTATAGTGGTTAGCACAACACTGTTATAGTACCAGCGATCGGGACCCAGGTTCGAATTACGCACTTTCTCTAAGGGGATGGTACGTTCTTCCTGTACCTGCAAGGGTTTTCCCCAGGGCTCTGGATTCCTCCCACCATTTGAGATGTACCAGGGGTTGTAGGTAAATTGGGTGGCACGGACTTGTGGGCTGAAATGGCCCTATTACTGTGCTGTATGCCTGCAGCTGACGTAGACTTTTTACCCCCTCCATAAATCTTCGTCTGCGAAGCCAAGCCAAAGAAAAATGTCAATTTTTTTTTTGAAATTTTTTTTTATATTTTCACATATGCTTTAAAGATTATATATAAATTGTCTTGTTGAAAATAATAAAGATTAATACATAGTGATTTAACCCCTCTCCCCAAATAAAAATCAGGCACATAGAAAAGAAAAGAAAAAGAAAGAACATCTAGATATTATTTAAGTAAAATCAAGATAATTAAAACTATCAACTAAAACCAAACATATCTTAATTTTAGGAGTCAGAATATTCAGGTTAGGTGATTACAATCTAAGTCCTGCAGTTTGAAAATATGGTTCCCAAATCTTTTGAAAAACTTTGTATTTTTGCATAAGTTATATGTAATCTTTTCAAGTGGCATACAACTTCCTATTAAATCTATTAATTCCCAAATATGCATCTGACTTGCAAGTTTCTGCCGCACATTTTTTAGCTAGGGCTATTTTTAAAAAAATATAATTCCAGGGAAGGTGGGACATGTTTCACATCTGAACTGGAAGGGCACTAATGTCCTTGTGGGAAGGTATGCTAGTGTTGCTCCGGGGAGTTTAAACTAGATCTGTAGGGGGATGGGACCAGAGTGCTAAAGCAGAAAGAGGAGTGGAGGAGGGAAAAGATGATGTGAAAATTGCACCCACCGTTAGAAGTCAATGGGTTGAACGTGGTGGAAATGTTCGCAGGTGCATCTATTTCAATGCAAGGAATGTTGTAGAAAATGCAGGTGAGATTAACACATGGATTGGCATGTGGAATTATGACATTGTGGCCATTAGTAAAACATAATTGCAAGAGGTGCAGGACTGGCAGCTCAGTGTTCTGAGTTTCCGTTGCTTCAGACGTGATAGAACGGGGAAGGGCGTGAGTGGAAGAAAGGGGGAGGAGTGGCATTGCACATCAGGCAGGACAGACCAGAGGACTCATCTGCTAACGCTATATGGATGGAGCTGAGGAATGGGAAAGGTATGACCACACTCATGGGATGTATTAGACCATCCAATAGCCAAAGAGAATTAGAGGAGCAAATCTGCAGAGATAGGAGACAGCTGCAGGAAATGTAAGGTTGTGATAGTAGGAGATTTTAACTTTCCACATATTGACTGGGACTCCCATACTGTAATAGGGCTGGATGATTTGAAGTTTAATAAAATGTCTTCAGGAAAGTTTTCTAAATCAATATATTGAGGTACCAACCAGAGAGAATACAATACTGGCTCTCCTATTAAAGAAACAAGACAGGTGACAGAAGACAGAAGGGAACATTTTGGGTCTAGAGATCATAATGCCATTAGTTTTAAGTTAATTATGGAAAAGGATAAGTCTGGGCTTTGGGTTGAGATTCTAAATTGGAAAAAGGCCAATTTTGAGGAAGTGAGAAAGGATCTAGAATGCATGGATTGGGTTAACATGTTTTCGGGTAAGAATATGCTGGTATTCATGATGAGGTAGTAAACTGGATTGGAAAGTGGCAGTACGGGAAAAGCCAGAGTGGTGGATGATTGCTTCTGAGTCTGGAGGCCTGTGACAAGTGATGTTCCTCAGGGATTGGTGCTGGGACCATTGTTGTTTGTTATCTATATCAATGGTCTGGATGATAATCTGGTAAATTGGTTCAGCAAGTTTGCAGATGACACGAAGATAGGAGGAATTATGGACAGTGAAGATTTACAAAGCTCATGAGGGGATCTGGGCCAGCAGGAAAAATGGGATGAAAAATGGCAGGTGGAATTTAATGCAGACAAGTGTGAGCTGTTACATTTTGGAAGGACCAACCGAGAAAGGTCATACATGCTAAATGGTAGGGCGCTGAGATGTATAGTAAAGCAGAGGGACCTGGGAATACAGATACATAATTCCTTGAAAGTGTTGTTACACGAGGATAGAGTTGTAAAGAGAGCTTTTGGCACATCTGCCTTCATAAATCATAGTATTGTGTATAGGAATAAATCACTGATGCATGATCAATTACACAAAGACTGAAGTTTCCAAAACTGAAGGATTTTATTTGCAAAAAATAGACAGCATCTGTATGTTGGTCACTCACACTGACCTGGGCTCAAATTAGGGGCAGGTTTGTGGCAAGACAGCCTTTGTGGGGAAGAAAGAGGAGGAGTCACGAGCCGGCCAGTGAGAGCAAGGTCAACCACGAAAGGTCATGTTATTTACATATGACAAATATGTACAATAGTGGTTTTATCACAATCACAAAAAACTGAAAACACCGTGGTTGAAGTAAAAACTCAGAATGCTGCAGGAACTCAACAGGTCAAATAGTCCTTTATGTAGCAAAGTTAAAAATGTTTCGGGCTTGAGCCCTTCATCAAAATATGAGAAAATGCCAGCAGGTGTCCGAACAAAGAGTGGTGAGGTGGAGGGTAAAAGCAGGAGATGATAGGTGGAGAAAGGAGGGAGGGGCCAGCAGCAGTGAGGGGGAGGAGGGATGGCTGGGTGAGTGGAAGAACTGAAAAGACAGGAAAGGGGGAAGGATAAAAAGGCAAGCAGATTTAGTGGAAAGCAGTAAAATCAATGTTAATGGCATCTGGCTGGAGAGTGCTCAGACGGAAAATAAGGTGTTGTTCCTCCAATTTGCGGGTGGTCTGGGTGGGATAGTACATGAGGCCATGCACACTCATGTGAGCACGGGAGTGTGACTTGGAATTGAAAGGGTTGGCCACTGGGAGGTCACTGCTAAGAGCGGTTGAGACTGTGCAGATTGAGCACTTCCTCTCCATTCGCAACAACAGCAACTTCCCAGAGGCCAACCCTTTCAATTTCGAGTCACACTCCCATGCTCACGTGCCTGTCCTGGTAAAGATAGCATCCATAGGAGGTAAAGATATATTACCGATGTTTTGGACTTGAGCCCTTCTTCAAGGCCTAAGCTAAAAACAGGAAAGCTTCTGAATAAAGACTGGAGAGAGAAAGAGGGAGGATTCTAGACCAAAAGCTATGGATGTTATGAGAACGACTTGAGTTCCTCCAGCATTTCTGTCTGTTTTTACACATAGATACTTTGCCTCATGCTAAGGTGGGTGGAGGAAAATTTAAGAGAGATGGCAACCATAAGATTTTAAAGAGTGATGGGGGTCTGATATTCATTGCTGGGGTGGTGATTGAGGCTGATACAATAGGGTCATTAAAAAGATTTTTAGACAGGACATGGATATAAGAAATATAGAGGGTTATGAGCTGTAAGATGGGGAAGAGTTAGATTGATGGTGGAATAGGTTTATATTGGTCGGCACAACATTGTGGGTTGGAGGGCCCATACTGAGCTATGTTATGTTCCATTAATGCTCATTATTACTATTCATTATAAACAAGTTAATTGCTTCATATTTATGATTTGTTCATGCAGGTGTTCAAAAAATTCTATTAATTGTCAAATATTCAAAATGTAGTATTTTTTAAAATGGAAGCAGGTTTCTCCAAAGAGAAAACCAAGTAGCCAATTGTTAGCATTTTTTTTTTGGTTTTTTTTTGCTTCTGTGAATGCAGTTCAAAATGTACTTTGATAACCATGACAGCAAATTCTGCGAGGATGCTCTCAGGAATGAATGAAACAGAAATCTCCTTATGAGAGTCACCAAAGTATAGAAGTTAAAGCTACTAGTAAAGAAGCAGGCACCCTAAGAAGGCCACAGCCTAAGAAGGCCACAGCCTAAGCAGACGCCCTAAGAAGGCCACAGCCTAAGCAGACGCCCTAAGAAGGACACAGCCTAAGAAGGCTACAGCCTAAGTAGACGCCCTAAGAAGGCCACAGCCTAAGCAGACGCCCTAAGAAGGCCACAGCCTAAGCAGACGCCCTAAGAAGACCACAGCCATAATCCAAAGAGCAAAGCCTCTATATGATATCAATTGTGTTTCACTTTGATCTACCTATAGACACAACTAAATGATACAGATTTTAAAAATTATATTTTTTTAGAATCAAGAGAATTAATGGCAGTGACCTAAATGTTGAAAAAATTAGTTTTATGAAAGAATCTAACAAAAAAGTAGTCAGATTTACACAATATCTTTGAATAATTTATTCTGAAAATATGACTTTTGAATAGATAGCCCATATGCTAAGGTATCTATGTCATGCATTAAAATTCTCTCCTAAATCTGTGAGCCTTTCCATCTCCATTATATAGTCCAGTGATTCTCAACCTTTTTCTTTCCACTCACATGCCACATTAAGTAATCCCTACGCCATCAGTGTGATGAGTAAGGGATTGCTTAAAGTGGTACGTGAGTGGGAAGGGAAGGTTGAGAACCACTGCTCTAGACCCATTTGTTACTGAGATATTTTGCTTGAGAAAACTGTCATTGGTCCATTTCCTTCGGAGTTATGTAACCGTGTTCATAAGGAGTCAATTTGATACAATTAAAACGGTGGTTTTCAAACATTTTCTCTCCCCCCCCCCACCACCCCACATACCATCTTAAGCAATCCCTTACTAATCACTGAGGACCTATGGCATAGGGAGTACTTAAAATAGTATGTGATTGGAATGAAAAAGGTTGAGAACCATTGATATAGTCTCTTTAACCAAGATTTTTGTTATTTTTTTCTTGTTACCAAATCCTTTGATTGATGGTCAGTTTTACTCATTTATACATCCATGAAGCACCATGAAACATTTTGCAATGCAGAAAAATGTTTGATAAACTGAAACCATTTTGGGGGCCACTTTGTTTGATTGTGGGAATATTGCTGCCAAATGTAATAACTTCCCTCTTTATGTTTTTTGTCCAGCTTTGTGTACCTTTTGAAATCAGAATCAATATGAATCCCCCTAAATTTCACAAGGATGGAGAACTTCTTGGCAAGCTTTGAGTGACAGCTTGCCTGAAATTATAAATGGTAAGATAAATTTTATTCAGTTTCTGAAACAATACCTCCACAGATTTATAGAACACTGACATTGAAACCTTTTAACTTTTGTTGGTTCATGATTAATTAGCAATTAAATATATATTTTGGGGGGGGGGGGTCATATAAGTGTTGATATATAGTTTACATTATTTTAATCTAGATTCCTATTTCAGCAAAGTTAAGCAATTTACCATAAAGTAGGGGTGGAGAATTTAGTAAGCAAGTTTGCGGATGATACAAAGATCATACAAAGATCACTGTGGACAGTGAAGAAGATTACCATAGATTAAAAGGTGATTTAGGAAGGCTGGAGGTGTGGGCTGAGAAATGGCTGATGGAATTTAATACAGATAAGTGTGAGGTGTTACATTTTGGAAAGGCAAATCTAAATAGGTCATATGCATTAAATGGTAGGCTATTGAGATGTGCAGAGCAACAAAGGGATTTAGGAGTGGTGGTAAATAGTACCTTCAAGGCTGATACTCAGGTAGATGGTGTGGTGAAGAAGGCATTTGGAATGTTGGCCTTCATAAATCGGAGTATTGAATTCAAGAGTAGGGAGGTTATGATGAAATTGTACAAGGCCTTGGTGAGGCCAAATTTGGAGACTGTGTACAGTTTTGGTCACCAAATTATAGGAAAGATATAAACAAAATAGAGAGTGTGCAGAGAAGGTTCACAAGAATCTTGACAGGATTTCAAGGTTTGAGTTACAGGGAAAGGTTGTGCAGACTAGGGCTTTTTTCTCTGGAGCTTAGAAGATTGAGGGGGGACTTGATAGAGGTGTTTAAGATTTTAAAAGGGACAGACAGAGTAAATGTGGATAGGCTTTTTCAATTAAGAGTGGGGGAGATTCAAACTAGATGGCATGGTTTAAGATTGAAGGGGGAAAATTATAAGGGGAACATGAGGGGAAATTTCTTTACGCAAAGGATGGTGGGGATGTGGAATGAGCTTCCGGCAGACGTGGTTGAGGCGGGATCATTGGTTACATTTAAGGATAGACTGGATCGTTACATGGAGAGGAGAGGACAGGAGGGTAAGGACCGGGTGGTGGTCAGTGGGACTAGGAGGGTGGGGATTTGTTACAGCATGGACTAGTAGGGCCGAACTGGCCTGTTCTGTGCTGTGTGGTTATATGGTTATATGTCAATTTTCTCCGGTTTCTTAAAATTGTAGATATAAAGGGTGGGATTGATAATTATTCTGTTTTATTTGAACTCAATGTGCCCACCTCCCACACTGCACCACTCTTCTGTCTCTTGTCTAGCTGCTATGAGACTTCTCCTGATTATTTATATTATTTACAATTTACCTTTGGTTTAATTAAAGTGCCTCAAGGAAATTAATAATTAATTTTACAAAAAAAAACATAAATAGTTTTAGTAGATTGCATGATGGTAAAATAAAAATTGCAGCAAATTCTGGAAATCAGTTCACATTCTGTCATTTCACAGTGTAAGTTAATATTTTCCAAGAAATAAAATAAGGTTGTAATTGTAATATTAATTTATAATATCTTCTATATTGTGTCAGGATATTATGTTGAATGATGTTTAAAAACTGAAATTAATTTCTCTCTTTTTTTTAACAGATCCATGACATCAATAAATCAGAATCATTAATTATGATTATAAATCACACCTTATTTCTATTTGAGAATAAATTAAATTAGAAACTTATGTATACTGATGATTGGTAATCAATAAAATTTTAATAGAATTATGTCACTTTTGTATTGTTGCATTCCTTTGTGTATATATAAATTCAAAGCAGCATCGGAGAGCATGCAGGATGCTGCCTGGATTGATCAGCCAAAAGGAGAGGATGGACAAACTTGAATTGCTTTCTCTGAGGAGTAGGGGGAAGGAGGGGAGAGACATAGATATGGGAGGTAATTAAAGCCTTTTTCCCAAGGTGGAAATGTTAAATAGCAGAGGTTTAAGGTGAGAGGAGAAAGTTTAAAGATGTTCGCAATGAGTTTTTTTTAATATACACAGAGTGCCCTAAATATACTGCCAAGTAAAGAGTGGAAACAGATAATGATAGCAATGTTCGTGAGGAATTTAGACAGATGAACGGACAGGGAGGGAATGGAGAAATATTGACAATGTACAAGTAAGATCTGCAACATAGACAGCACAGACATTTTAAGTCAAAAGGCCTGTTCCTTTTTTGTTCTATGTTTAGAAACAACAAAATATTGCAGTTCAAAGGGATCCAGTGCCTTAAATTAGTATGTATGTGTGATAGTACAGATCTATCACCAATGTACATAGTGTATATAGTTACTGTATCTAGACTGTGCTTACAGCGATTGGCTGAGAGCTAAGCCACACCTATTGTTTGGGCCTTAAAGGGTTGTGTCCCTAGCCAGGTCGGATCATTCCGGACTGGTCGGCCACCTGTGAAGAGCTCCGGTCTTTTGCTAATAAAAGCCTTGGTTTGGATCAACAAGTCTTTGGTTCTTTCGACGAGCTCTACAATTTTATTAGCAAAAAGAATTTTTTTTGAAAGGGATGGAGCGTTTAACTCGGCCAGAAAAACTTGATATCGACCCACAGTCAGCTACAGCCTTCAAAGCCTTTAAGTTCTGGCTGCTGAACTTTGAAAACTTCCTGAGATTCATTCAGGTAGAGGAGGATAACCAGCGTCTAACAGCATTGCTGTCTATGGTGTCCTTGAGAGTCTACGAGAACATCCAGGATGAGACCACTTACACCGCAGCCATAAAGGTACTGAAAGGACTGTATGATCAACCGGTGAACAGAGTTCATGCCCGGCTCGTGCTTGCTTCCAGCGGGAAATGGACAGGATGGTGGACCAGAACGGGCTAACCGCTACCTTCCCGTATCTGGACAATATCACCATCTGCGGCCACGACATGCAGGACCATGACGCCAACCTAGACAAATTTCTTCAAACTGCCCGTCAGCTAAACCTGACTTACAATTTGGACAAGTGTGTTTTCCGGACCACACGACTCGCTATTCTAGGTTGTGTGGTGGAAAACGGGATAGTCATGCCAGATCCTGACCACATGCGTCCCTTAATGGACTTACCCCCCCCACATACCCAGAAAGCTCTCAAACGCTGCCTGGGCCTTTTCTCGTATTACGCCCAATGGGTTCCAAACTACGCCGACAAGGCACGTCCTCTTATCAAGACCACCTCTTTTCCCCTCTCGACCGAAGCCACAGCGGCTTTCGATCGAATCAAATCTGACATCGCTGCTGCGACGCTGCACGCGATCGATGAGTCTGTCCCGTTTCAAGTCGAGAGCGATGCATCCGACTTCGCCCTGGCAGCCACCTTGAACCAGGCCGGTCGGCCTGTAGCCTTCTTCTCCAGAACCCTTCAGGGTCCGGAGAGTAGACACTCCTCGATCGAGAAGGAGGCCCAGGCCATAGTTGAAGCGGTACGTCGTTGGAGACATTACCTCGCTGGGAGGCACTTTACACTCTTGACTGATCAACACGCGGTCTCCTTCATGTTCAGCAACACCCAGCGTGGTAAGATAAAAAACGACAAAATCGCCAGATGGAGAATCGAACTCTCCACCTTTAACTATGACATCCTGTACCGGCCTGGTAAGCTCAACGACCCGCCTGACGCGCTCTCCAGGGGGACGTGCGCCAGCATACAGATGGACAGACTACGGAAACTCCATGAGGCGCTCTGTCATCCAGGGGTCACTAGGTTTGCTCACTTTGTCAAGGCGCGCAACTTACCCTACACAGTTGAGGAGATCCGCTCCATGACCCGAGCCTGTTCGGTGTGCGCCGAATGCAAGCCCCACTTCTTCCGTCCGGATAACTCCCACGTTATCAAAGCCACCCGCCCCTTCGAGCGTCTTAGCGTAGACTTTAAGGGACCCCTACCGTCGACCAACCGTAATACCTACATCCTTACGGCCATCGACGAATACTCCCGCTTCCCATTCGCTGTGGCCTGCCCAGACACCACTGCCACCTCAGTGATACAGGCCCTTCACAGTATTTTCACCATCTTCGGGTACCCCAATTCCATCCACAGTGATAGGGGGTCCTCATTCATGAGTGCAGAGCTGCAACAGTACCTTCTGGAGTGTGGTATTGCTTCAAGCAGGACCACGAGCTATAACCCACGCGGTAATGGCCAGGTCGAGAGGGAGAATGCCACCATATGGAGAGCGGTTACACTGGCTCTCCGGTCTAAAGGTCTCCCCACCTCTCACTGGCAGGAGGTTCTCACTAGTGCCTTACACTCCATCCGCTCCCTCCTATGTACTGCAACAAATGCCACCCCCCACGAAAGGATGTTCCTTTTCCCGAGGAAATCCGAATCGGGAACCACTGTACCGGCATGGCTCACCGTCCCAGGCCCCGTCCTTTTGCGACGCCACGTCCGGCACTCAAAGAACGACCCCTTGGTCGACCGAGTGACTCTACTCCACGCGAACCCACATTACGCATACGTGGAGTTCCCAGACGGGCGGGAGGACACTGTTTCGGTGCGGGACCTAGCTCAGGACGCGGTAGACCCAGCAAACCCCCCAACTCCTTATGCTCCAGGCCCCGTGCCACAACAGAAGGACCAACAGCACCCCAATGACTCGGGCCACCCTGCCGACAAAACGACTGGGGAATTGAGCGACGGAGCAGTCGCACCCGATGAGCCCGCTGGCGACACCACTCCAGCGACCCCAATCCCGGCACCACGGCGGTCACGCCGGATGGTCAGACCCCCTGACCGCTACAGTCCTTGACCTACCCCTTCCTTTTCATTCTCTCCCTCGTTTTTGTTTTTTTTTCCCAGGGTCAATTCTCCAAGAAGGGGTGAATGTGATAGTACAGATCTATCACCAATGTACATAGTGTATATAGTTACTGTATCTAGACTGTGCTTACAGCGATTGGCTGAGAGCTAAGCCACACCTATTGTTTGGGCCTTAAAGGGTTGTGTCCCTAGCCAGGTCGGATCATTCCGGACTGGTCGGCCACCTGTGAAGAGCTCCGGTCTTTTGCTAATAAAAGCCTTGGTTTGGATCAACAAGTCTTTGGTTCTTTCGACGAGCTCTACAGTATGTAAAACACATAATCAGGTAGGCTAATGGGATATTGGTCTTTATTACGAATGCTATGTAGTATAAAATCAGGAATCAACTTTATAGAGAAAAACTAGAGACCACATTTGGAGTCTTCGATACAGTTGTGATATCCATAGTTATGAAGTGAAACAAGAAAGTTTGCAGACGCCGTTACTGTAGTGAGAACACAAAATTGCTAGAGAAATTCAGTAGGTCCCGCCGCGACATTTCAGACCTGAACCCTTCATCAAAGTATGAGCAAAAAAAAATAAGACGTCTGACTAAAAAGGTAGGGGGAAGAGGGGATCATCATTATGGATATATATGGATATATTTGCATTTGAGATCAAAGGTGTGTTGTTTGTGTACAATTCTACAGGTTCAAAGCTGACTGATGGGACCCAGACTGTCTCAAGTGGGCAGGTGGTGTTTGATGGCATGGTAGGTGGGTAGTCCTGGAAGTAATCCCCTCCTTTTCACTGTTAGCCATGAGCTTCTTTATACTCCTGATGAATGCACTAAACAATCAAAGTTCAAAGTTCAGATTTATTGTCAGAGAACATTAATGAAATCATATACAACCCTGAGATTCTTTTTCCTGTGGGTAAGGCAGATTAACTACTTATTGCAAGTGTAAGAAAACTGTACTCAACTTGCACATGTAAACAAATAAATATGTGTATACAAAATGCAATAAAGAGAAGAAAATAATCAATAAAGTGCAAAAGTAAGAGCCCTTAAATGAATCCCTGATTGAGTTTGTTGTGGTCGAGTCTTTTGATGGAGGGGTAGCAGCTGTTCCTGAACCTGGTGGTGTGAGTGTTGTGACACCTATACTCTTTCCTGATGGTAGCAGCGAGAATAGAGCATGTGCTAGGTAACGTAATCCATGATGATTGCTGCCACTCTCTGATGGCAGCATTTCCTGTATATGTTCTTGATGGTGGGGAGGGTTTTACCTGTGATGTCCTGGGCTGTGTCCACTACCTTTTGCAGGACTTTACGCTTAGAGGTACTGGTGTCTCTAAACCAGACCGTGATGCAGCTGGTCACCACACTTTCCACTACACATATCTGTAGAAATTTGCTTGGGTTTCTTATGTCATACCAAACTTCCACAAACAGTAGAGGCACTGTGTGTTGGGTCCAGGAAAGATCCTCTGAGATAGTGGTTCCCAAGAAGTTAAATTCGCTCACACTCTCCACCTCTGATCTCCCTTCCTTAGGTCAACAATCAACTCCTTAATTTTGGTGAAATTGAGTGCAATGTTGTTGTTGGTGCACCATTCACAGTTTTCAATCTCCCTCCTCTAGGCTGACTCATCATCCCTTTTTATACAACCCACTATTGTGGTATCTTCAGCGAATTTGTTGATGGTGGTGTTGTACTGAGCCACACAGTCATGGTGTATCACAAGTGTTCTTACCACTTCTCACTGATTGTGGTCTGGAGATGAGGAAATCCATGATTCAATTACACTGAGGAGTGTTGAGTCCCAGGTCTTGGAATTTGTTGATCAGTTTTGAGGGGATGATGGTGTTGAATGTAGTCCATAAGAGTATCTTTGTGCTTGCATGTCATTTCAAATACTCCATTTTATCAGGTCATGTCAGATAACCAGCTTGGACTTCAGAATTTTATTTTCATGGAGACTTTCTGAACCTTCTCAAATATTTTCCTCCCTCCATCTGCTACGAAACGTCATAACCTAAAACATTACCTGTATTTCCTGTCTCCAAAGATGCTGCCTCTAAATGCTGATTGTTCCCATTTGTCCTGGAATTCACCTATTGTCACATTGCTCCACAGCAGATGCAATATCGCTGCCTCTCCACTTAGCTCTGGATCACCTTAAAAACAGCAATTCATACATACGGCTGCTCTTCATTGACTACAGCTTAACCTTCAATACTATTATTCCCTCAGTTCTGGTCAAGAAGCTACAAACTCTAGGCCTCTGTATCCTGCTCTGTAACTAGATTCTTGACTTCTTCATCGGAAGATCACAGTCAGTACAAATAGGAAATAACATCTCCTCCTCACCCCCTGGATGCATGTTTAGCCCACTGGTCTACTCATTATGCACTCATGACTGTGTGGCCAGGCACCATTCCAATGCTATCTACAAGTTTGTCAATGGCACCACAGTTGTTGACAGAATCACAAACAGCAAAGAGAAAGTGTACAGGAGGGAGACAGATAAGCTTGTTGAATGGTGTAACGCCAACAACCTTGCACTGAACATCAGCAAAAACAAAATGATTGTGGACTTCAAGAGGAAGTCAGGGGACACGACCCAGTACTCATTGAGGAATCGGTGGTGGAATTTGAAATTCCTGGGTTTCTGGGTTCCCGAGTTCAAATTCCTGGGTGTTAACATCTCTGAGTATCTGTCCTGGAGCCTCCACATTGACAAAGAAGGCTCACTTGCAGCTATACTTTGTGAGGTGTCTGAGGAGATTCCATATGTGAACTTCTATAGGTGTACTATGGAGAGCATTCTGGCTGGTTGCATCACTGCCTGGTATGGAGGCACCAACTCTCAGAAAAAGAAAAAAAAAACTCCAAAGGGTTGTTAACTTGGCCTGCGACATGACAGGCACCAGACCTCACTCGATCGAGGACATCTACATGAGACTGTGTCTTAAAAAAGCAGCCTCTATCCTCAAACATCCCCACCACCCATGTCATGTCCTCTTCACTCAGGTACAGGAGCCTAAAGACGAACACTCAGCGGCTCAAGTGCAGCTTCTTCCCTGCTATCAGATTCCTGAATAATCAATGAGCCAAAGACACTGCCTTACTGTGGTGATATGTTTCCTCCATGGAAACATAGAAGATAGGAGCAGGAGTAGGTCATTCGGCCCTTCGAGCCGGCTCCACCATTCAATGAGATCATGGCTGATCTTAAAGTGCAGTACCCCGTCTCCGCCTTCTCTCTGTAACCCTTAATTCCCTTAGGGGAATTGTATATAGTAATCATTGTCTGTTGAATATATGGAGCTGGACCGCTCACGGATGACTCATACCCTATGATTCCCCTCCGCCACCGTGGTCCTAGGCCATAAAGGTCCATTCCTATTCTGGGATCCGGGCCAGCAAGGTTCTTCTATTGTTTTCTCAGCTTGTCTCTGTGGTTACTGGTCGTGCCCGACACTTACTTTTGGGGCACTTTTTATTATATACTAAATATTGGAAGATGGTTATAATACGTATGTTTGCCCTATGATATGCCGCAAAGCTCCTTGACTTGATTACGGCAATAAATTCTGATTCAAATGAACTCCACTCCAGTGGGAAGGCTTATTGAGATAAGGCACCAAAAACAAAATAAAGGAATTTGATGGGGCACATGGGCAGACATCAAATGGAGATGATTTTCTGTAGGGGAGGGAAGATATCCTGCTCTGACCCAATCCAATGCACATGGTTCAGTCAGGTGACTTCATTCATGTGATCTGGACCGACGGTGACCTCATTGACACTTGGTGCGCATGCTCCGAGCTGCGTGCCTGAACGGTGACGTCGGACGTTGAAAATGGCGCTGGCCGTGAGCGACGGAGAGTTGAGGCGGCAGCTGAAATCCCTGGGTTACTCGGCGGGGCCGATCACCGACTCCACCAGGTCGCTTTACGTTAAAAAATTAAACCAGCTTCAGTCAGAAAGGCAGCAGAGAGAGCGGAGCAGCCGCAGGCCGCGGACGATCGGGCAGAGGAAAGAGGCGGACACCTCGGCCGCCACCCACCCGAGGCAGGCGCGCCTGCGGCCTAGTGCGGCCAGTTCCGGGGCCTGGCGCTTAGAAGATGACCAGGACGACGAGGAGCCCGACGAGGAGCCTGAGGCAGATTACGCGGGCTCGTCGGCCGATGGTCGGCGGACTGGGAAATGGGAATCCGTGGGTGGCGAGTCACCTCGGGGGACAGTCTCCAGCAAATTGTACTCGGAAACCTCTCGCAGACTGCGTTCGGATCAATACCCGGCGAAAACTGAAGGACTGTTTTCAGATCGCTCTGCGGAGAACACCGGCAGCCTATTATCTGGGGGAAAAGCCGGCAGCACGTTTTCCGATCGATATGAGGGGTCAACTGACAGCCATTTAACAGATCGATATGCTGGGAACACCAGCAGCACATTTTCTGATCGATATAAGGGGTCAACTGACAGCCTATTAACAGATCGATATGCTGGAAACACCAGCAGCACATTTTCCGATCGATATAAGGGGTCAACTGACAGCCTATTAACAGATCGATATGCTGGGAACACCGGCAGCACATTTTCCGATCGATATAAGGGGTCAACTGACAGCCTATTAACAGATCGATATGCTGGAAACACCAGCAGCACATTTTCCGATCGATATAAGGGGTCAACTGACAGCCTATTAACAGATCGATATGCTGGGAACACCGGCAGCACATTTTCCGATCGATATAAGGGGTCAACTGACAGCCTATTAACAGATCGATATGCTGGAAACACCGGCAGCACATTTTCCGATCGATATAAGGGGTCAACTGACAGCCTATTAACAGATCGATATGCTGGAAACACCGGCAGCACATTTTCCGATCGATATAAGGGGTCAACTGACAGCCTATTAACCGATCGATACGCTGGAAACACCGGCAGCCCGTTTTCCGATCAAGATGAGGTGAAAACTGGCGTTACGTCTTCAGATCGGCACGCGGAGAAAATCGGCAGCCTGTATTCACGTCGATACATGGGAATAACGGACAGTGTGAATTTGGACTCGTGTACAGGAAAATACCAGGGTGCAAGTTCACAGCCATATGCAAGGAAATCCACCAGTTTGTTTTCTGATGCATATACGGGCAAATTTGGCGACAAGAGCGCAAGAAACGTGCAGGGCTCGTATTCCGATACCCAGTACAGAGGATGGTCGGACATTTGGTCAGAGAAAGATGATGAAAGCCACCTACACCGAACGTCTGGATCCGTGAAGAAGAACCAAAAGCACAAAAATCGTCTCTTTAAAATCGAATTTTATCTAGCACCGTTTCTATACATAGCCACAATTGTGCTATGTCTTGTGCTGTTGGCATTAGTTTGTGTGAAAGCCTTGAGATTAGTTGAATCTCAGGAAAACACAGAAGAAAATAGTAAGTACACATACTATATTTGAAATTAATCAGGCATTTTGAAATCTTGAATATTGACAGATGCTCTCTAGATTAAAACAGAGCCATGAATGGAGCCATTCACTCTCTTGTGTCTGCCTGTACAATTCAGGAAGATTATTGTCGATCATTAACCTCATCACCAGGTTTCTGCTTGAACACCCTCTAATTCTTTGGAATATTTCTAAAATCATCTTTAATCATTTCGTCCAAATCATAGCTCTAAATTGTAAATTGCTGATTCCTGTAGCACTTTGGCATCCTCCCCAGCCAAAAATTGCCCAATTTTTTTTCAATTCACCCTGTTTCAAACTCCCTTTATTCTCCAGAGACTTCTCAAACTTCTTACTTGGATCTATCTTTTTTGTCAGATCTGAACTGTTGAAATTGAGTGAACTGTTTTCTTTCCATAGACGCTGATCTGCTGAGTTTTCCTATGCTTTTTGTTTCCGATTTCCATCATCTAGTTATTTTGGTTCCCATTAATTACTTTTTTTTGTGTTGAGTTGCCAGTTCCCAGTCCATGACACCATACTTCTCTCAATACTGTACACTCTAATTTTATTAAATAATCTCTACTGTACCACAATATTGAGGACTATTGGGTACAGTGAATATGTCACATCACTGGCCATGCTAATCTAATCTTCTGATTACAACTATGGGAAAATATGTAACATATTTGTCATGTTACTCTGTCCAAGTCTATTATAGTGTTCTTTACTGCTTGTGTCAGGTTTTCATGTTCCTTTTTTCTCTCTCTGTTCTTTCTTAAATAATGAGAATACATTTTCCATCTTCCAATCTATGAAAATTGTTCTGTAACAATGAGTACATTCACCATTTCCATAGCTGTTGCCTTCAAAACTCCAAAGTCAATAAGGAAATCATATTTGACAAATCTGGAGTATTTTAATTGTAGAACAGATAAGGAGAAATAACGGTGTATTTGGAATTTCAGAAGGCCTTTAACGTCCATATAAAATGCTGTATAAAATTAAAGTACATGAGATTGTGAGAACTAGTATGAATTGAAAATTGATGAAGGAAATGGAGAGTAAAAATAGTTTTTTTGGGTGTGGGAGGCAATAGCTAGTGCGATAATGCAGGGAACAGAACATAAATCAACATTCCTAAATTTGCCAATGAAACTCAATGAAATAGGAGTTGTGAGAAATGAAAAGAGACTTTGAACAAATCACATGAGAAAACAAAGATAGTGTATTACTTAAATGGTGAAAGATTGGGAAACTTCCTTTGTTTTCAACAGGTAACTGAAATCAAACATGTAGGTAGTATATTAAAGGGAGTTGGGAAGTATTGATATTTAAAGTGAATCAAGTGCCAAACTGTCAGGATTTCTTCATGGTTGATAGCAGGTTAACGAGCTTTTACCTTTCCTATTTGTAACATCTTTTAAACTGTTGTATTATGGCCAGATATCGAACAATTTCTATTTTTATGTTCAGAATTGTGTCACTTGCTCCTTTCATGTACCAATGGCCTCCATTGACTCTATTCCAGTCCATTAAATTCAATACCTGTAGTCTCCCTGATAAAGTTTTTTTGTTCCTCCACAGCTTCATTTCAGTTCATTTCTATAATTTTGCATATGACTCCATGATCTTTGACAATGAATCTTTTACTATGAGCATATTCATTGAATCTTTTTGCAAGTGTTCAACGCTGAGTGGCAGTTTTCAGTCACCTCTATTCTGATCTCCACTACTCCATGTCTCCTTTCTCAATTTTATTTCCACCATTTCTTCAGTCAAAATCTATTTTGTTGAACTGTGATTTCAGTTACAATCAACACTATTGGGGATTGGTGATGGCGGATCAGTGAATTTTCCAGTGCCAGTATGATTGGCAAATTAAACTTCCAGATTTTTCTTTACCTATTTCTGTTGTTTTTTTGCTGGTTGCTTAAATTCTGGATAACGGATTTTACTTTACTTGCATTAAGGATGTAAACATTCCAACACTTATCCAGATGTACTCCCAAATCCCAACAATTGTTCTGTTTATCCAGATGTTTATTATTCATTGTTTTAACCTGTTTAAATTTTGATTGCATGCTCATTCATAATTATATTGGCCCATTGTTAGATAATAGATTTCCAATTTGTGGTTTATCTGTGACAACAGTAATTTAATTATATATATATATATATATGCAATTAATGTAAATATGATTTTATTCAATCGAACTAGACAAAAAATGCAGGAAGTTGATGTTTAACAGATTTTATAAAGATTAAGATTAACCTGTGTTCACTTTTCCATGAGTGACACAGACTGAACTGGTTTCACTGAACAGTGTATTTTTGTTTCTAATACTCATCTGTCCTGTTTATACTTGGTCATCTCAATGGGTTAAAGAACTGTAATTGTTGCAAAGGCATACATTATCATTGTCTTTGTTGATTCTTTTTGAGCTATTTCTTAGTTTTATGAGATGAGAAAAATGGGTTAATTTTGGTTATTTTTAAAAAAAGTCTAAATTGCTTTAAATTCTTACCATAAAATATTTGTTGTCTATTTTCATTTTATGTTTTCTAATTGTTTAAAGAAAATAGCTTGAGATATTAATGTTCAACAATCTGTTGTATTTCTTTTCTGTTAAAGGCCTTAAAAATTGTCTTTAAAAGTCCTTTAAAACCATTCCTCTCTGCCTGCTATTTATGAATATTTATTAAAAGAAAACTGAGCATTGATAATGACATCTGCTTCCATTTTCTGCTGTTTGGCTGTTTTTTTTAGATCTTGATTAAAACTTAGTGTAAAAGACCTGCCATATTGGGTGCACTGTTTCAATTGTGCTTGTGTAGAATTTTACAATCTGGTTTTCTTTCCTTTTTAGTTAAGATGTTGCCAATGGATTGCCATGGTAAAACCGACACAGTGAGTAACTTTAACTTTTCATTAAAAATGTTGCAAATAATGAATCTCCAATAATGAGAGTGACTATTACATGCACTCCATAAATCTTCGTCCGTGAAGCCAAGCCAAAGAAAAGATTACATAAAATAGAACACCAAATCCAGATTTGATTCTTCATCCCTTCCCATAAAGTTTAGATTTAGACATGAATTTCCTTCAAAGCCCATTCTATACCTAGCCTGGCATAAAGTCAAAGAAAAGATTTCTTAGTGTAAATGCCAGGAATCTCAACAAGCTGTTGCTCTACCTTTGAACTCTTAAGTGGAATCTAGCAGCATAGCACAACCTGGAAATCACTGGCAGAACTCAGCCAGCAGGTTTGGAACTTCTGCTTTCATGTTTGAGTACCAACTTGCAATTTTACAAATGTAAGCTATTGTCTTCAATAATCTCACTGCAGTGTTTCTCATTCCCAAAATAAGATAGATAAAATTGTTATTATCAACCATTGGGTTTTTGTATTTATACATACCTATTTAAATAAATGGACCGGACTATACCCAAATTATAACAATTATAAAAGTAGCTCAAATTGATAAATAGGTAATTGTCCATTGTGTTCTCAATCATTCCCCTGTCCTGTTTTCTCTGGAAGATGAGTTCAAATCACAAAGCTTTTGAACTCTTCATTTGGTTAGAATTTGTATGTTCCAATGGTCAGGAATTACTTTGTCACACCTTTTGGGTAAAATACTTTCCCACACATCAATACTTCCACACCTACGATGACTGTAAAGGTTGTAAGAAGAAGCATAAATATTGACTTTTGGTGATGTATATAAAAATAATCCCAAATTGAAAGATGGTGATGATGCATATATTCTAGTTTCACTCATGAAACCGCAAAGATATGTCATGTGTTCTGTCAACAATGGTGAAAGATTATTTTGATTAGTTGATGAAATACAGGGATTGTGGCATTGAACCAAGATTAGTACTATAAATGTTCAGCAGAAGATTGGATTTCTAATTAGAAGTGTAATGGATTGCTTTATCACTAATGACCATCTTGTTAATACATCATTTAACAGAAAAATCTTCAAATTATGCAATGGTAAAGTTCCACAAAGGCAAAGTATTTCAACTCATCATTTTTATTTGTAGCATTTTAACTGGACTAAACTCTATGTATTTTTTTTAGTATCAAGGACTTAGCATTTGACCCATTATATTAAATGCAGAACAAGCAAATTTATATAATTATAAAACCTACAGCACAATACAGGCCCTTTGGCTCATAAAGTTGTGCTGAACATGTCCCTGCCCAAGAAATTACTTGGCTTTTACCCAGAGCCTTCTATTTTTTCTAAGCTCCATGTACCTATTCAAAAGTCTCTTAAAAGATCCTATCATATTCAGCTTCCCCTCTGTTGTCAGCAGCCCATTCCATGCACCCACCACTCTCTGCGCATTTTTTAAAAAAAGCTTGCCCCTGACATCTCCTCTGTACCTACTTCCCATCATCATAAACTCATGTCCCTTTGTAGCAACCATTTCATCCCTGAGAAAAAGTCTTGACTATCCACACGATCAATGCCTCATCATCTTGTACGCCTCTACCAGGTCACCTCTCATCCTCTGTCGCTCCAAGGAAAAAAGGCCAAGTTCACTCAACCTACTCACTAATTAGCATAACTTGACCACATCAGAGAATAAGATGATAACTAGTGTAATTTATCCTTTTGAATAATTATATCATTTGTTGAAGCAAGAGATGCCTTGCGGAATTTTGCTATCTCCCGGAATTTATTTCTGAAGTAGTAGTTGTTAGACTGTTGGATTAGTAATGATGACTATTGTACAATTTGCAGTTACTTTCAATGGATCACCTTCAATCTCTTGTAAGATGGATAACAACTGTTTTGCACGTGTGATGCTGTATTGTTTAACAGTGATATGTACAATTGTGTATTCATTCGTCAAAAATGTTCAATCGGCCCACTAATGTTTGGCTGTGGCATTATCGGCTCACTAGCAGTCATTCTATATTAGATGAGCAGTTAGATTTTTGTATTTCTTGTTGATCAAAGAAAACTTCACGACTTGGATCTGTTTTTACATCAATTGCATAAAATTTAACAATGACCTTATTTATTAGTCTTTTCACTTTATTTGGTGAGATTATCTTTTTGTTTCAGTTTTGCAGAAATGAAGAGCACAAAATGATAATGATCATATTGACTGAAATGTATGAGTATTTGGCAGAAATAGCGGGTAAGTTTGAGGATCATTACACTATAGAAACAGGCCCCTTCGGCCCTTCTAGTCTATGCTGATCCATTTTTTAGCCTAGACTCGCTGACCCACACCCAGTCCCTAGCCCTCTATACCTCTCCCAATCATATACCTGTGCAAATTCTTCTTAAAGGTTAAAATTGAGCCCACATTCACCACTTCAGCTGGCAGCGCGTTCAACACTCGCGCCACCCTGCGCGTTCAACACTCGCGCCACCCTGCGCGTTCAACACTCGCGCCACCCTGCGCGTTCAACACTCGCGCCACCCTGCGCGTTCAACACTCGCGCCACCCTGCGCGTTCAACACTCGCGCCACCCTGCGCGTTCAACACTCGCGCCACCCTGCGCGTTCAACACTCGCGCCACCCTGCGCGTTCAACACTCGCGCCACCCTGCGCGTTCAACACTCGCGCCACCCTGCGCGTTCAACACTCGCGCCACCCTGCGCGTTCAACACTCGCGCCACCCTGCGCGTTCAACACTCGCGCCACCCTGCGCGTTCAACACTCGCGCCACCCTGCGCGTTCAACACTCGCGCCACCCTGCGCGTTCAACACTCGCGCCACCCTGCGCGTTCAACACTCGCGCCACCCTGCGCGTTCAACACTCGCGCCACCCTGCGCGTTCAACACTCGCGCCACCCTGCGCGTTCAACACTCGCGCCACCCTGCGCGTTCAACACTCGCGCCACCCTGCGCGTTCAACACTCGCGCCACCCTGCGCGTTCAACACTCGCGCCACCCTGCGCGTTCAACACTCGCGCCACCCTGCGCGTTCAACACTCGCGCCACCCTGCGCGTTCAACACTCGCGCCACCCTGCGCGTTCAACACTCGCGCCACCCTGCGCGTTCAACACTCGCGCCACCCTGCGCGTTCAACACTCGCGCCACCCTGCGCGTTCAACACTCGCGCCACCCTGCGCGTTCAACACTCGCGCCACCCTGCGCGTTCAACACTCGCGCCACCCTGCGCGTTCAACACTCGCGCCACCCTGCGCGTTCAACACTCGCGCCACCCTGCGCGTTCAACACTCGCGCCACCCTGCGCGTTCAACACTCGCGCCACCCTGCGCGTTCAACACTCGCGCCACCCTGCGCGTTCAACACTCGCGCCACCCTGCGCGTTCAACACTCGCGCCACCCTGCGCGTTCAACACTCGCGCCACCCTGCGCGTTCAACACTCGCGCCACCCTGCGCGTTCAACACTCGCGCCACCCTGCGCGTTCAACACTCGCGCCACCTTATCTACCTGTGACACCACTTTCAGGGAATTATGAATCTGTATTCCCAGATCCCTATGTTCTACCGCACTCCTCAGTGCCCTATCATGTAGGAATTTGCTTGTTTTGTCCTTCCAAAATGCAACATCTCACAATTGTCTGCTTTAAATTCAATCTGCATTTTTCAGCCTATTTTTCCAGCTGGTTCAGATCCCTCTGTGAGCTTTGAAAACCTTCTTTGTTATCCAAAACACCTACCTTTGTATCATCTGCAGCAAACTTGCTGATCCAATTTACCATATTATCATCCAGATCATTGATAGAGATAACAAAGAACAAGGGTCCAGCACTGATCCCTGAGGCAATATTCTGAGAAGCAATCATCCACCACTATTCTCTGGCTTCTCTCATCCAGCCATTATTGAATTCAGTTTACTACTTTATGAATACTGAGGGTCTGAACCATGCTGACTAACTTCCCATTGTCAACATCCACAGCCTTCCCTTTATCAGCTTTCTTGGTAGCCTCCTCAAAAACCTATAAGGTTGGTTAAAGACGACCTACCATGCTCAAAGCCATGTTGACTATCCTTAATAGCCAGTCCCTGGCTATCCAAATACATGTACATCCGATCTCTTCAAACCCCTTCCAATAATTTATCTACTACTGACGCCAGACTCATCGGCCTATAATTTCCAAGCTGAGCTACCCTCCAGTCCTCTGGGACCACACACACCCTGGCTAAGGGCATTTTAAATATTGCTGTCAGAGGTCCGGCATTTTTTACACTAGCCTCCCTCAAGATCCGAGGGAATATCTTGTCAAGTCCTGGGGATTTATCCACCTTTATTTGCTTTAAGACAGCAAGCGTCTCCTCTTTAATTTGAGTAGGTTCCATTACCTCACTGCTTGTTTTCCTTTCCTCTGCTCTGTGCCAGTTTCCTGAGTGAATATTTCTGGAAGAATTCCATTCCAAGATCTCCCCTATCTTTTTTGGTTCCATACATAGCCGACCACTCTGATCTTCAAGGGGACCAATTTTGTCCCTTACTATCCTTTTGCTCTTACTATACCTGTAGAAACCCTGAGGATTTTTTTTTCACATTGTTTGCCAAAGCAGCCTCATGTCTTTGAGCCTTCCTGATTACTTTTTTGACAATTTTCTTGCATTTTTATACTCCTCCAGTACTTCATTTCAAAGTTGTTATTACACTCTTTTGTAATTATGTTACAAAGGTTGTACAAAGCAGTTTAATGTAAATTGTTGTTGAGGTGATGCATCACTTAGATTTGTGGATTTTAAGCCAACCACATTTCATAATATTAATTAAACAATAAATTTAGGACTTTGCCCACAGTTTTACAAATTACGTATAGATTAAGGATTTTCAAAATTGGGCGGCACAATTGGTGGAACAGTTAGCACAACCCTATTACAGCTGCAGTAACCTGGGTTCGAATCTGATGCTGTCTGTGAGGAGTTTGCATGGGTTTCCTCTAGGTGCTCTGGTTTCCTCCCACCCTCCAAAAGCATATGGGGTTTGTAGGTTACTTTGTGTATTTGAGCAGCATGGTCATTTTGCTATACTGTTTCTCTAAATTAAAAGAAAAACAATGATTACCATTACCAAATGTGTAAGCCAGTCATGAATAACTCCCAAGTTTCCCAGCAAATAGTCAATCACGTGGTACTCTTATTTTATCCCCTGCTCTTTTGTTTCTGTGCCACTACTTCAAAGTTTCCAGGATTCATCGATTGATTTCCTGGTCAAAATAATTGCTAATGTTTCTCTTCTTTGAACATTTGTGTTCATCAAAAATACTGAAGATGAGTTTGTTCGATGTTGATTATAGAGTACGCGTCCTCATCCAATTTTAAAGTAGTTGAGGTTCACAACAGCATGTGCTGAAAAGTTGGACTCAAAAGAGTTCAGATACTCTTGCTTTAGAATCTCTGCAATATATACAGATAACCTCGTATAGAGGGAGGGGTAGATTAGTAGGAAAATGTTTATTTTCCTTTTCATTATTAAGACTAACAAATTAAGAGGGGGGGAGGGATTTAAACTACAGATTACAGATCATATGACAGAACAACATGATCACATCAGAGAAGTACAAAATATATAAGGGAATTTTATGTATCATTTGTATAATTTTTGTATTCAATATGATTTTGGACGATAAGAGTTATAATTTAATTGTTTAATTATAATTATAGAATTTGATGTCCTGAATGAAATAAGTTAATGTAATAATTATGGTTATGTTTCATATACATGATACTTGATTTATGTTACCATAAATTCTGCCTATAAATGCCTTGTGTAAAGGGTTTTTGTTAAACTCAATAAAAAAATTTTAAAAAGAAAGAAGAACCCCTAACAGCCATCGAAGGTGAGCTTCTTTAATCTATTTCCCTGAAGTCTTTCCCCTCAGGTATGATGCTAATAAATAACTTCTGCACCAATTTCTTGCACTGGATTGCCTTCCTAAAGTGTGGTGCCCAAAATTGGTTACTATAATTTTGCCTTGTGGTGAAGCTAAAGATCCTTCGATTAGATCTTCATTTTTAGTGTAAGAATGGATAATTGTATTAAGGGAGAATTGTTTTATTTCCAAACTTGCAGGTGAATTTGAATGTGGATCTGAATCAACACTTAAAAGTAAATGTGTGCCAATCGTTGATGTCAAGGTGCACTTATCAGTAAGTAATGCATTTAATTTGGAAGTATTCTTTCAAATAAACAAAAAAACACCGAATTTTGTGTTTCTGATTCTGAAATCAGTTGAAGCTTATTTGCAGGTTAGAGTTTCATGATGTAGAACAAACCATTTGAAAACAAAAGAGATGGATGAAATTCAGTTGTGCAATGTGATGTTACCATTTCAATGTTTCCATTTGAATATTAATGGAATTATAATGATTACTTAATTATTGTCTCAATTGAAATATACCACATCAGTGAGGTTTTTTTTGGTCAAAAACCTCAAAACATAGTTCTTGCAGAAGAGAGGAAAAGAGATTAGAGGGAGCGTTATTAAATAAACCATCAAAGCTCTGCGTTCAAATGTTATCATAGGATTAGTACACCAGGAACTATTTGAAGTTGAAGAATCGAAACATTTGTAAATGCAATCTGAAATGTACTGATCACTTTCAAGGTATCTTAAGATAAGATTTTTACTAAAATATCTGTAAGAGCTTAAAAGTTTTTTAAAAAATCTATAGTTCTTCATTTGCTGTTTACCCATTTTATTGTTTTCCCAGATTTTAAATGTTCCAAATATAAATAAATTTAATGAGGCACTTCAATGGATTATGCAGAGTTCTCTGGACCTTGGAATCAGGTGAATTCAGTTCTATTTTTCTTTCAAGTTATAGCATCTAATGAATATATTAAGATTAATGAAAGAGAATCCAATCTCATAGAGACTATAAAGCATTTGGAATGTATATGACAATTAAAGTAATGAATTGGGGTGGGGTCGGGGGGGAGATCACGGTTTACATTTAAAATAAATGTTTCCCAGAATTGTTATTCTTAAAAGAAAGAGATTTTAGATGAGCAATAAAATTCAGAGGAATTAAAGTACTGTATTTTTGTACATGAATAGCAGAAAGTAAGCATGCAGTAAATGGATAGGAAGTTAAATGGCACCATAGCATTCATTGCAAGAGTATTGGAGATTAGAAATAGGGAAGTACAATTACAAAGGTACTATTGGAGGTACCATGCAGAATTTCAGTATCCTTGTTTGAGAATGGATTGGCAGCAGTTTGAACTGAATTCAATATGCAAATTCCTGGGAGGAGAGTTTTGGCAGGCAGCTAACCTGTTCTTTGGAGTAGCGAATGAGGAGCATATACAAGGTTCTTGGGGACTTGACAGTGTACCTGTTGAGATTTTTCACTATTGAAAGAATCTCAAAAAAGGTGGCATAGTTCTAAGATTAGAAGCTGGTCATTTAAAACTAACATATAGAGGAATTTCTTTTCAGAGTGGTAAAACTCTGGAATTCTCTAACCCAGAGAGTTGGAGACTAAATCATTGGGGGTATTTGTTGAGGAAGTATTTAAATAAGTAAAAAATCGGGATTTGAGGGCTATTGGGAACTGGCAAAGAAAAGGAGACTATCATATTGAATGGTGGGGCAGGTCAAAATAACTCAGTGGTGTACACCTGCTCTGATTTTCTTATGTCCTTAATTTTATCTCATTCTTGATTTCCTTTGAAAGCTTTATGTATTGTCAGAGAATGAAGATGACCAGCAGAATGGAAAAGCTTATTGCTTCATTAGTCAATAGAAGAACAAGTCCAGTCAGGTCACTTGTCTGAGTACCACGTAACCCAGTACTACCTGTTGCATGGTCGGGTGGTCGCCAACTAAACCGGCTCCACCTCCAGGCTTGCAGGATGAAAAACCAGACCTTTCAAAGGGCAGACGTATCCTCTCGTAGGGTCAACGGCCATCTAGCAAACACGTGCCATGAAGCACGGAAAAGGCATCCCTTGCGTTGAAGCTTAGTCTGGCCATTTATTGCAACAGAACTTCCTCCAGCCGTCTTGGACCTCACCATGCTGCTGGATCCAGGAGAAGATGTAGAGAGGGTGGGTCTGGACCTGTGTAACCCCTACTCCTCTAAATCCATTCATGCACATGCTGTTCCTTTCTGAGGAGTGGGGTATCCTCCTACCAAACCCCACAAACTGACTGAAAGGAACCATCATCATCCTATGGGATGGATGGCCTGAAGAAGAATATGATTTGCACCATTAGACAGCAAGAGCAACAAAATTAAATTAAAAGCTCCTTATGAGGACTGCACATGAATCTATTTTGGCAGTTCAGTGTGGTGTCCAATTTGAACAGTGCTGGACTATCCTACATCTTCAGAGACATAGAACAGTTTATAAACTTTATATTTAAAAAAAAATAGTGTGAATCAACATTAAAGCTTGTTTCTCTCAAATAAGCTTCAGTCCACCCACTCTTAAATTTAGGGGGGGGGGGTCATTGGCAGGAGTCAGTCTTATTTCTTTATTTTGTTCATCCTTTCAGACTTAAAAAGTATCAAGCAGTGGTGTTGGGTTATGGTTTTAAACCTAAAATTGGGCACACGGCAAGTTAGCAATTTGATGTTCCAGTCAAGTAGACTGAGAGCACTTCATAATTTTGGGCAAAGTAACACATTTAACAATAATTTGCATTTAATTTCTTTTTACTATTGACTTGAATCACTTTTCTCCTGTCTTTAAAGTAAATACTAATATTTACAGTTATGAAAACTCTATTGATTTTTTTGGTATACTTTTTGCATCTTGATATAGATTAGTTGGTGAAGACTCTGAGGCAACAGTAACTTCAGTGGATCAAGTGACTTGTCTTGAATCAACTCGTCCACATATGAATTTGTACTGTCGACTCCAATGTGCGTTTTTTACCATTCTCCGTAGAATGTTAATTTTTATTACAAGTAAGTCTTTGGAATTATTAATTAGATTTAATATCTTATTTTGGATTTGAAAATGATAATTTCCATACTAGTTGAAGTTGTCAGAATATATTTAATAATTCCTGAATTAAAGGTATTTCCAGAAGATTCATTTATGTTCAATACTAACTGTCTCATTATCATTTGAATAAAAAGAATTCTGATAGGTCATTGCAGTGACCTATAATTTAACTTGTTGCCTTGTGTTTATCATATTTACTGTTCTGACAAAATTCAATAAGTTTATGGAATTTTAACAATAAATTTAGCTTGTTTATTACTTTGTGGGTAATCCAAATAATTAGTAGATTTAAATGTCGTAGGTACCATCATTAAAAGTTCTTTAGTATTCTTGAAGTTAATCTGTAACCCATATTTCACATTTTTTTCCAGCAAATTTTTGCTCTATTTTTCATCTCTTGTCCTTTTTTTTTTTGATAGCCTTGTGAGTTTACTTACTTAATTTTTACTTAGTCGCCAACAATGTCACCTTTAGGTGGATATGGCACTGTTCAATCCTAGATTTAACCCAAAACAACCTAGTCTTGTGCCTTGGTGCAGTCTTGAGAGACCATTGATTCCATGGTGAAGGATATGCCATGGTCTGGTATTCTCTATATTCTCAGCTGGAACTCTTCAAAAAGGAGCAATTGATTTTTCTACTATCCAAGCAGGAAGGAAACCATGGGCATTTTATCCTGAGGACCTGCCCCAAGACTCAGTGGATTGTTAAAAGCTTTTTAACCATAGAAATGTAAATGTTATTCAGATTTCCATTATTAAATGAAAGCAATTAGTCAAAAATTATTGTGTTCACAATGAAAAAACTGCCATGCACGAAGTTTACTCCTCTTTTCCACACATATGGCACTGCCATTCAAATAGATAAGATCACATTTGACATGACAATCCCTCAGAGCTAAAGTCGAGGGTCTGAAATAAACACCGTATGTCCAGATATTTTTGTCCGCATTAGTGAGTCCAGTAGCAGAGTGAACAGTGAAGTGTCCCAATATGTGAATGTCTGAAATGTTTAGACCAATAATGAGCTAATAGCTAGTAATCGTTTCCTAAGCTTTGTAACTCAGAATTATGATTGATGAAGTGTTCAAGCCCAAAAATAAAGCCTTCACATATGATTTAAAAGAAGTGTTACAAGTGATGACCAAAAGTAAAATGTCATTTTGGAGAGGGCTTTTAAAGAAATAAAAAGGTGGAAGTGTGCAAGAAAGGAGTTTCAGAATAAAGGGACGAAAGCTGAAGAATGGATCCAGAGGGACAAATACTCTTGAGATATGTAGACTATTTTCAGTTTGGCATGCTGTAAGCAATGAGGTGCCGTAACTATTCAGAAGCTATGCTAATGAGTGGGATTAAAGGATTGAATCTACAAGTAAATATACAAAAAATAGTGAGAAAAGAGTTTTGAGCAGGCCAGAATGATTGGTGGGTTAATTAAGTGTGTCAAACAAAAGGCAGATGAGGTATTTTGTGAGGAATTTCACAGTCATTAATTCTGGTGTGAAGAATAGGAAAGCAAAATACTATTTAATACAGAGGAACCTGATGTCCTCTGACACAAGACACTAAGTCAGCATGCAGGTTCATCATTTAATGAGTCTTTTGTATAATCAAATATTGAAGTAGGAAACTCTTGCTTCAATTGTACATAAAACCATATGTTCTTTCTTTGGCTTGGCTTCGCGGACGAAGATTTATGGAGGGGGTAAAAAGTCCACGTCAGCTGCAGGCTCGTTTGTGGCTGACCAGTCCGATGCGGGACAGGCAGACACGATTGCAGCGGTTGCAAGGGAAAATTGGTTGGTTGGGGTTGGGTGTTGGGTTTTTCCTCCTTTGCCTTTTGTCAGTGAGGTGGGCTCTGCGGTCTTCTTCAAAGGAGGCTGCTGCCCGCCAAACAGTGAGGCGCCAAGATGCACGGTTTGAGGCGTTATCAGCCCACTGGCGGTGGTCAATGTGGCAGGCACCAAGAGATTTCTTTAGGCAGTCCTTGTACCTTTTCTTTGGTGCACCTCTGTCACGGTGGCCAGTGGAGAGCTCGCCATATAATACGATCTTGGGAAGGCGATGGTCCTCCATTCTGGAGACGTGACCCATCCAGCGCAGCTGGATCTTCAGCAGCGTGGACTCGATGCTGTCGACCTCTGCCATCTCGAGTACCTCGACGTTAGGGGTGTGAGCGCTCCAATGGATGTTGAGGATGGAGCGGAGACAACGCTGGTGGAAGCGTTCTAGGAGCCGTAGGTGGTGCCGGTAGAGGACCCATGATTCGGAGCCGAACAGGAGTGTGGGTATGACAACGGCTCTGTATACGCTTATCTTTGTGAGGTTTTTCAGTTGGTTGTTTTTCCAGACTCTTTTGTGTAGTCTTCCAAAGGCGCTATTTGCCTTGGCGAGTCTGTTGTCTATCTCATTGTCGA
Source organism: Narcine bancroftii (assembly GCF_036971445.1). Taxonomy (NCBI): domain Eukaryota; kingdom Metazoa; phylum Chordata; class Chondrichthyes; order Torpediniformes; family Narcinidae; genus Narcine; species Narcine bancroftii. Next base: position 236,312,387 of record NC_091473.1, on the reverse strand, counting down.
TCCTTGCATCTGATGAAATGGTGCAGCCGAGATAGGTAAACTGGTTGACCGTTTTGAGTTTTGTGTGCCCGATGGAGATGTGGGGGGGCTGGTAGTCATGGTGGGGAGCTGGCTGATGGAGGACCTCAGTTTTCTTCAGGCTGACTTCCAGGCCAAACATTATTTAATGGAAATGACTTTGTTCCTGATGAAGCAGGTATGTCCGCAAGGGAGTCAGAGAAGGATCATTAATTGATTACTTGGAATAAAGGATTTGTCTTTTTAGGAAAGTTGAGCAGTTGGGCCAAAACATATTGGGGTTTAAAAGAATAGGGGGTAATCTCAATAAAGTTTATAAAGTTCTGAGGAGACATAACAGGAAAGATATTGACAAAGCATTTCCTCTTGTGGAGAAACTTTGAACCAGAGGTATAATTTTAGAATAATAATTTGGCCAAAGGAGAGTTTTTTTTCCTCTTGGAGGATCTTAAACTTCTTGATACTCTCAACTCTAGGGAAACTTTGAAGTTGAATCATATTCAAGGGTAAGATATTCAGTTGCTTGATCCAAAGTGACATGAAGGACTATAGAAAGTAGGTAGGGAAAATGAGGTTAGTCCAAAATCAGAACACTTTTAATCTAATTGAATGGTGGGGAGCAGGTTCTCGGGGCCTATTCTTGATCCTGCTTCTTAAAATCTAGAAAGTCAGCATGTAAAAATAGAATCAGAACTTCCAAATTAATTCTTCTTCCTATAATGTTTAACTAATATATTGTAACAAATTATGAAATCAAAAATTAACCTCATATTTTTTTCTGTATTTATATAGTATTAGGCCTTTTATGGATTGCTTTGCTACTTCTGAAGTACTATTCTAGGAAAATGGAAGAACAAGAACACGATATGAATGAAATGGTGAATAAAATCATAGGTACTGTACATTTTTTAATCTTCTATCTAATTCTATCTGTATTTCCCAGTAGTTCTGCAATTTATTCTCTCTCCTGCCTATCAATTCCCCTTTTAATTTGCTGCTAATGGCAAAAAAGAATAAAAGTACCAGCATCTTTTTGGGATGTGGAAAATGGATCATCATCAGGCGATTCGCCATTAAACTGCAAGCTACCTCACAGATCCTTAATCCTTGATGGAGAGCTGCTTTTGATTACTGAGCAATTATTGGGAACCAGTTATCACTATTTATGTAGTCAGCTTCCTTCATGCTAAGTTGATGCCTTCTCTGGGAGCCTGTTGCCTTGGTCCCTTCTCCCCAACCTTAGTCTTTGAGAATTTTAAAAGAACTGACCATGTAGTTCCTATGTGTGAAACATGCAGGTCCAATTGTCCTGTTTTTAAAGGCAAGTGCATCACAATAACACTCTCTTTCTGCAAGGATATCCCAATTTTGTGTTTCCACGAGCATTCTGATTTGTGAAGCAAAATATATGTAAAGTGTAATTTCTTGCCAATTATGTTATGCCGATAAAGTAGTGTGAAATGCACAGGGATTATAAGTAGATATAAGTTTCAGCTCGTAGTTGTAGATTGTTACTATCAGAAAATTAATCTCTTCATTTTTATTAAAACAGCTGTCACTCGTGCTCACTATCGGGACTGGGCAAAAGATTTGGAGCTCGTCCCTTATGTACCCATCCCACACGTCCGTGACACACTAATTCAACCTAAGGACAGGTTAGTTGACAATGTTAGCAAAAATAATTTGCTCCAGTATGTAGCTCTTCCCAGTAGCAGTGAATTTCTAGAATTCTATGCCCAAGGAAGTAGTGCATTAACTGTGTTTAATGCACAGATTTTTGAAGAATAGGCAAATTGAGGATTATTGCTGGGGGGGGGGGGGGGGGGGGGTGGGGGTTGGGGGAAGGCTGGTAAATTGAGCTGAGGCCAAATCAGTTTTGATTTTATTGAATAAATGGTTAAGCTTTCCTGCCATCAGCAATGATCTTGACTTGGAAAGTAAAAATCTGATGGGGTTTTGTGACCAAACCTTATAGTCACTTTCTGTCTACTATTGATGCCCTAAGCTGGCCACTTTTATCAACTAGAAAGTTATACTGAGAATATTTTGGTGAACAAGATGTTCTCTGAGCAAGTTTAACTTGTGTTGGTTAGAATGCATTACCATAATTCATGTTTTATCAACCATAATAATATCAGTCCAGTGATGTGGCAAATCCTTTTTCAGAGAACATTTCATATGAAGCAAATCAAATTTTAATAGTGGTCATTCAAAACTTCTTTTTCCACATCAGGAAGAAGATGAACAAAATCTGGGAGAAAGCTGTGCAGTTTCTTGAAGCAAATGAGTCCCGGATTCGGACAGAGAAGCAAAGAATAAATGGACAAGATTTCTTGGTTTGGAGGTGGACACAACCTTCATCCCTCTGTGACTCTATGTAATAAATAACTATAAAATGTGCAAAGCTAAAGGCATGTTTAGCATTAAATGGAGATGCATGCAACATCTGGTGCCCAAATAAATGCTTGTGCCTGGCATTCTCCATGCACCACTTAGTTGTTTCTGGTAAATTTGGGGTCAAGAGATGAGCACTGCCCCATTTAAAAAAAAAAAAGCACGGAAAATTAAGTGGCTGTGCCAAGAGTGCTAGAGAAAATGCCTGTTTGCAGATATAAAATCAGGAGACCTTCCCGCCATCGCCATCCCCCCTCCCCACCCCCCCCCCACCCCAACTCCATTAACAGAAAGATAGTGTTTTTGGAAAATCATTTGTATTTCAATTTTTACATAATGAAAAATCCTACTTTTAATTGAATCTCGTATTACAAAGAGAAGCATGGGATGTTTTTCTTTCAACAGTAGTTGCTGCTTCATAGCTGATTGGTGGGGGCTGGGGGGTGCGGGGAGGAAGAAAGGGTAGCACTCAGACATTGCCTTTTCTGTTTCCAAAACATCTCTTGTGTGAGGTTTATAATTGCATTGCCATTTTAAAAAAATGTTTGTGCTATATAGCAAAGTTTTTTGTATTCATAGTGAGGATTTCAGTGTATGGAAGAAATCTTCATTTCAGTTTTCAAGCTGAATACAAGTTGTATTAAAATTGGTAAAGTGCTGTTTCTTGTCATCAGGCCCAGACGTGTTGAAACCTAGTAATTGTTTATTCAATTTGCCCTTTGTTAACTAATAATCTGTTTTTAAGAAATCAGCAAAATTATATAAACTACATAGGAACTTATCTAGAATTCTTGTTTTTAAAAAAAATTCTTCTATAAGTGCCTTTTTTTTTTAGTATAACATGCAATTCTTGTGTCACATCCACAAAATCAAAAATGTTGACAGAAGTGTTTTGGGGCAATTATAGTCACAACACTGTTGAAAGTTTAATTTTTTTTTAAAGTATCATTTTCAATGAAGAAATTATTAATTAGTGGTGTGCACCTATTTCAAAAGTGTATGAATAAAAAGGTGTAGCAGTCAGCACGTGATCGGGACTGGGGGTTCGAATCCCGCGCCGTCTGTAAGGATTTTGTACATTCTCTCCATGTCTGCGAGGGTTTTCCCCAGGGGCTCTGGCTTCCTCCCACCATTCAAAAATGTACCAGGGATTGTAGATCAATTGGGCGGTACAGACCCGTGGGCCGAAAGGCCTGTTACCGCGCTATTTGTCTAAAATATTAAGGAAAATATAACCTTTTGCTGCATTGTTTTACAAATAAACATTTTCACTTTTAATTTTGTGAGTATTGTGTTCGCAATTATACACTACATTAGGAAAATTTTACTTTGAATTGTACACATTTTTACACCAGCTCTTACCTTTGTCAATAGCTGGATGGAGGCTTTCTTTGGAAAAGTAAATGTTTCCAAATATTTGTATTTAAAATAGGAATTAACTTGATGGACTCCATTTCATCACTAAAGAGATTTAGTTTTCTATATATTTAGGGTGAATTAATAGAATTTCATCTCTAACCAGAATGCAAATTAATGCAACAGTTCATGCCAGACATTGATTTTAATATCCACCAAATAATATTTAATCATTTTAAAGTTCAACCCTTTATTTCAAGCCCCTTCCAAAACGTTATTTCCATTAATTCTTTAAGCTTTCTTTAAATTTAATAACTACTAATTTGACCTTTTGATCACCCCCAAATTGGATTCTTCCACGGTAGTCTACAATGCCTTTAGCTGTCTCCTATTTGGTTCTGGAATTCCCTTCCTAATTTTTTTTTCATTTTTTTTAAATAATTTTCCTGCAGTTAAGATGCTCTTTAAAATCCAACCTTAAGACAAAGATTTTAGTCAAATTCCATAATGTCTCCTAAAATGTAGATTGCAGTGATTTTTCAAGTTCAAGTTTATACATCATCTGATTATACTAGCACAGAACAGTGTGATAAGACTAATGTCAAGCCCTTTGGGATGTATAAATAGCAGATTTATCCATTCTGCTCCTTGAGCCGACTTCACTACCTAATAGGATCAATAATGTTGAATATCGCTTCAACTTTGCAGTCTGGCCCATCTTTGGTAAATTTCACTGCTTGCTTTGTGAAGAGAAAAGTTCCAAAAGCAAAATGCTATTAGGAGTTCTATTATTTTAGTGCTGCCTTTGTCCTATTTCAATCTTTTAAACTTTTTGTGTTTGTCACTCTAATTGAATTGTGTTTTCATTGACGTAATTGAGTAACACTGAAATAACATCATACACTGCAGTTTAGAGATGGGCCCAGAGGACCCCAAAACCCAGCAGCAATAGAAATTCACCAAGACCAAATGGTTACTTAAACAAAAGTTGCTATTAATTATCTTTAAACATGAAAACAGGATCAAACTTGAACTTGTTTTATTAACTTAACCTTCTAATTCTAAGTTCAGAAAAAGTTCTTTGATTCACAATCCAGACTCACTCCTCTAAGTTCACTGGTTGCAGGCAGTTCTTATACTGTGCACAGAATTTAACATTTATGAAGTTCACCAGGCTTTGGTACTTGAAGGAAGGTTCATGTTGGTTTTCAGAGAGAGAATGTTGCTTGTTGGACACCCACAACTGATTCCTTCTGATCAGCTACTTCAGTGTCTCGCTGAAGAAACTTGCCCCATCAGGGTTTTCCAGATGATAACCTCTTTCTATCAGGTTACCACAGAGTTCCTTTTCTGTTTCCCTTATTTCAAGTGAAACATTATACAGCCAGCCATCTCCTCTTGTATGGACCACAAGGGCTTTGACCAGGCTGATCTAAGAACTCAACCTGTCTTCAAAATGGGGTTTTTCCACAAGCTTGCCAGCTTGTCATGTTCCAGTCCCAGCTGCTGTTACTGAACTGTAGAACTGAATTCTCTCTCACACACACATACACACACAGAGAGAAAACCACACGACTCTCTTAGAACAGAAAGCTACAGTCAGACTGTGTCACCAGACCCATTAATCTGTTGCTTTCCAAAACAATAATCCATGATTAACACCTACTTGTGAAGTCCTTATAGGCATTCAAAGTTTTTGCAAAGGCACTCGGAGCCTGGACTGTCTGGCTTGAGCAGAGTTCCAGCATTTTAAATGAGATATGCTTTGAAGTGTGTGACCCACACTAAAAGCCCCACAATTTATATTCCAAAAGCATATCTAGGCAATATAAAATATAATCTGTCACAATGAGAGGTGAACTTGAAGCATGACCTTCTGAAAGGCTTGACCAAGGAGATGTTCTGAGCTTGTTTCCAATGGGTGGCAAATTTAAACAAAGGGTAGAATCCTGACCTCCCTTGAACTGAGGTAAGGAGGAATTTCTTCTCACTGAGATTGAACTACACCGAAACCAACAGTGACAATTACCGAGGCAATGAGGAAGAAACTGAGTGTGGCTGCTTTAATTAACAGGTGGCAGATTTCATTTAAAGTGCATACATTGTTTTAAAAGTTGAACCTGATGTTTGGCAATATTTGGAGAAGAGCACAGAATAAAGATGTTGAGATAAGTATTTGGCCTGAGTCTATTTAGAAGGTAAAAATGTGATATATTCATATAGAAACATGAATTAGGAGCAGAAGTGACCATACGGCTCCTCAAGCCTGTTCTATCAATAAATAAGATTTAGAGCTGATTTAATCTTGGTCTCTGTTCCACTTTCCTGTCCCCTCCACATTGCCCATAACACTGCTGGGCTCCCTATCTTGATGTAAAACATATTTAATGACTTGTCCACAACCATCATGTGCAATGGATGACTCCTTGCTCTGAAACAATGCCTCCTAATGGCTGACTTTCCACAAGGAGAAACCCTTCCAAATTGTCTATTAATTTCAGGGTTTTTAAAAATATTTTATATTTCAAAACATTTGGCTTATTTCTCTAAATTCCAAGGAGTATAAGCTCACTCTTCTAAGCCATTCCTCAAAAGGGAATCCCTTCAATGCACAATACTCCATCCTGATCGCTGGGTACCAAAATGGTAAGGTGTGGTCTTAGCATCTGTCATATCAAACCAGCAATGGATTTCTGATGAGAAGCACATTTGCCTACTATTGAGGACAGCCGTTTGCCTGGTGTAACAAGGCGCAGATCATTAACCAAGTTTAGTAAAATGCACAAGATACCATCTTGTCTCAGCCAGTTAAAATGGATTGCACTTTGGTTGAATTGCTTTGCAAAATTAAATTGCAGGCTTTAATTCAGTTCACTGAGTTGTGCACCTCCACGTGACACAGAACACTGGTGTGCGTAAAACAGTTGCACTTTCACCCACTGAATTAATGCAGTAGCAAAAGGAGCAGATGCTATGAGCCCTGCATTTTCAAGGTCCCTGTGTTAAATGCTGGCTCTATATACTGCACTTGCTCTATTGCGACAGTACAATATACTGCCTTCAATTTTTATGAATGACTGGGTGTTTAAGGTTAGCTTTTTTTTAAGCCAACTCGCCTTTAATCGGGGCTACTGTTTTTTTTAATTTTTTAAATAATTTTATTTTGTTTAACAAAAATATTAATGATAACAAATCAAATCATATATGCATATCATGTATCAATTGAAAATTAGATGCAAAACCATAATTTATTTCATTCAGGACATCACATTCTATAATTATATTAATTAAATAATTAAATCATAGTTTGTACTATGACCAAAACCAATTTTGAATCAAAAAATATACAATAATACATGTAAAATTCCCTTATATAAGATATTTTATACTTCCCTGATGTGATCATTTTGTTCTGTAATAGGATCCATAATCTGTAGTTTAAATTCTCCCTTACTTGTTTGTCAATAAAAATGAAAAAAAATCTCCCTACTATTCTACCGCCCCCCCCCCCCCCATGTCTAAATAAGGTTATCTGTATAGAATGTAAATATGAATGGAGTAATGGCCCAAGACAGGAAGTCCCCGGAGCATCCACACCACTTAAATCCTCAGGTTTTGATAATCCATGAATGGGCCCCACATCTTATCAAATTCAGATTTCGCATCTTTATTATATCTATTTTTTTCCAAACTCAAATAAGTCATGTAACTTACTGTTATTGTTTAGTTACTGTAACATGCACATGATGATTGTGGACAAGTCATTAAATAACCATTGAGCGGGTGAAACATCTTATTATTTTAACAGTAATTATTGGGAGTGCAGTATCTATATGATACTTAGACAACGCATAAATACAAAGGTACAGAATTTGAAACAGAAGGTGTTTTATTATTGTCAGCACGATTTAAATTGAATACTCGAGTGCATAAACTGCACATGCCATTGGCAATTTATATACGTTAGAGTAAATGTCTGCCCCGCTGAGTCCCTCTTTGCCCCTCTCTCCCTGTCTAAGACTACAGAGATTTTTGAGCAATTATTAACGAAGCTTTCTTTCATGGAGGCTGCACTGGATGACATGTCGAGAGAGTTTGGCCAACCTGTGTGTGTGCATAAATTAGATGAAGAAATTTGGCAAGCTCTGCAAATCAATTAATTCCATCGCTACATCAATGTTGTAGTGGAAATGAAGCAAGGAAGAGAATAAACAGCCAGCTATATGCTTATGAACCAGGGTACGGCTTGGGATCTGTCACATAATAAAGACAGAAAATCACAATGTACGTTAAATGTGGGTCCTGTCATAATTAGTTGAGGTGCCTTTCATAAAACCACTGAAGTCATAGGGTGGCATTCCCAAAGAAAATTCCACCTGGTCCCTTTGAGTAAACGAAGCACCCAACTTCCCCCTGCATCAGTGACTTCACCTTTTGTGTCCTTCATCGGATTTGCGACAGTACCTGATTCATTTGGTGATTGTGATGTGATCCCTGTAAATCTTCACCGCTTGATTTACCCTTGCCTGGGTTATGTGAATATTTCAATTCAAAAATTAAAAATCGTGGACAGAATCCTGAATTCTAAACTACAACGTATTTTTGTCTTTTCAATTCTACGTTCTTGCCTCCAGTGTACACACTTTGGTTAAGAATGCATTTTAACAATCTGTTCACTCACAAATGACCCATGCCTGTGTGTGCGATATTTAACCATGAGAAAATATTTTAGGTAGACTATACTTGTGTAAAGCAATTTTTAAAAATATATTTCACATGGTTAAGTATTACATGTTCAGTCATGGGTTTATGCATTTTAATATTTTTGTGTATTTTTTTAAAAATTGAGAAGGGTTGTTAGGTCCTGCGCTGCTCCTTCTACTTATGCAGAGTTTCTATATGCTTCCAATGCAAGGATTTGCACCTTTATAACATATACTACAGGCCCCACATTAGCTTAATCTGGCCCTTAACCCTCACCAAGCTCAAGAGGTGTGAGAAACCACAAGTCACTGTCACTTAGCTGTCTGTTGCCTCTCAGGTCAGTTCACCATAATTGTGGTGGTCTTTTAAAGTCATTGAAATTATTCCATAATTAAACTGTTGATGAAAAGTGGATAATAATCTACGAGTAGAAATGCAATGAGTATGTCATCCAAAAGTCAAAGCTCATTTAAAATATCACTCTAGTAAATTTCAAATTCAAAATTCTCAGTCTCTTTAAAAAAAATAGTTCAGTTATTCTGCTTTTGCTCATGAGTTCCTCAACCAAATCAAGTAAATATTTTTTTCAATTAAATGCATTTTTAATCAATGATCTGAAGCCACAAAAATATTTTTTCACCAGCAAATCCATCTCTCTCTCGCCCTATCTAGCGTCTGTTGTCACAAACAGAAACGTCAGGTGGCATTAAATTCAAAATTAAAAAAAAAGGTTTGATTTTCATCCCAATAACAAAAAAAAAAACCAATTTATGAAGCGTGAGGAAAGCTTATAGCTTATAGAAATTTATAGTATTGATGTATCTGGTGTAACTGTGACTGCATCTTTATATGGTACTGTAAAATCTCATATATCATGTATCAAAAATTCACCTCTCTCTGCTTAATGCAGACCTAATGTTTTACCTCTTAGGAACTCCACTTTCCACCAATGGGTAATGTAGTGCCCAATGGGTCTAGCAGGTGAGAAGGGTTGTTAGGTCCTGCGCTGCTCCTTCTACTTATGCAGAGTTTCTATATGCTTCCAATGCAAGGATTTGCACCTTTATAACATATACTACAGGCCCCACATTAGCTTAATCTGGCCCTTAACCCTCACCAAGCTCAAGAGGTGTGAGAAACCACAAGTCACTGTCACTTAGCTGTCTGTTGCCTCTCAGGTCAGTTCACCATAATTGTGGTGGTCTTTTAAAGTCATTGAAATTATTCCATAATTAAACTGTTGCAAATATGAAAAGTGGATAATAATCTACGAGTAGAAATGCAATGAGTATGTCATCCAAAAGTCAAAGCTCATTTAAAATATCACTCTAGTAAATTTCAAATTCAAAATTCTCAGTCTCTTTAAAAAAAATAGTTCAGTTATTCTGCTTTTGCTCATGAGTTCCTCAACCAAATCAAGTAAATATTTTTTTCAATTAAATGCATTTTTAATCAATGATCTGAAGCCACAAAAATATTTTTTCACCAGCAAATCCATCTCTCTCTCGCCCTATCTAGCGTCTGTTGTCACAAACAGAAACGTCAGGTGGCATTAAATTCAAAATTAAAAAAAAAGGTTTGATTTTCATCCCAATAACAAAAAAAAAAACCAATTTATGAAGCGTGAGGAAAGCTTATAGCTTATAGAAATTTATAGTATTGATGTATCTGGTGTAACTGTGACTGCATCTTTATATGGTACTGTAAAATCTCATATATCATGTATCAAAAATTCACCTCTCTCTGCTTAATGCAGACCTAATGTTTTACCTCTTAGGAACTCCACTTTCCACCAATGGGTAATGTAGTGCCCAATGGGTCTAGCAGGTGAGAAGGGTTGTTAGGTCCTGCGCTGCTCCTTCTACTTATGCAGAGTTTCCGATGCAAGGATTTGCACCTCCCAAATGCTGTCTCCCCATTCTGCAAATTCCCGCGAATCAATAGGGATGTTGCATTTGCTCAAGGAGTAGAACTTTGAATCTTTCCTCTCTTCACCAGGTAATTTCTTCCCATGAGAGCTCAAAATAAAATATTTGTTTTAGCAGATTAGTTTTGGGTTTGTGAACAACATAACCCGGTCAATGTAGCTGATGAGTGCAAATAACTGAGGATATTAGCCTGGGCAAAGGCACTGACATTATTTATCTTTCTAGTGATTTTGGAGAGTTGCAGAAACATTACTGCTATTTTTTCAGCACCTTCAGATGTCGAGTTGCCCAGGTCTCAGGAGCGTTTAGAAGGACAGGGTTCACAGCTGTCCAGAATCACTACCTGGGTGGGCAATAAAAATTGATAGCAAATACTGTCAGGGTAAATCAAGCAGGGGCACTGTGGATAATGTTATGTAGGATAACAGATCTTTGGAGGCCATTTCTCATTGATGATGTCAGATAATGTCAATGTGACAAAGACACATCAATCTGGCTCGATAATCCTGCCTCCATTTTGAAGTACAGGCAACCCTCATGTTACTATGGTGGTGGAGGGGGAAGGAGAGGGACACAGAGGCAGGGATCCTATAAGGTGGTCTGTGTTGTGATTTTCCATGACATGAATTTGCATCATCTGTGCATGTGTCAAGAAATGCAAAAAAAAAATTAAAGGCTTGTTGACTTTTTATCACAAATTCTGTGAGAGCAAATGTAATTCTGCAACTCAAACTTTTGGGTTGCAGTGATTTCTGAATTCTTTAAAGGCAAATTTCTATTGCTTCGTAATAGCCATAACATGTGGTCACTCGTACATGTTCTGTGGGGGTGGCTGCAGATGGGAGTGTGTGGAGGCATCTTCCCCCCCCCCCCCCCCACCCCATCACAGAAATGCTGAAACCAGTCGGGACACAACCATTGTCTTCTCTGCTTCTACTTAATCTAACAAGGATCCTATTCTACAAACTCATTAGGTAGCCAGATGATGTGTCTAATCCCTTAACCAAAGATAAAGAGACAATAATGTAATGTGAACTTCTATAGTCCTTAACATTGTACCACTTCTGCTGTTGCCCTGTCCTTTATAGCAACTAAATATATGCTCATTGTACATGTGTTTAATGCTGGCAAGGGAACATAAAATTATGAAAGGAGAATATTGTGTTAGCCCATTTGACCAAAATATGAATATTTACCGATCATTTGTGAGAAGTCTAGCTAATTTACTTCTTCCAGACCTCGAGGGAATGTCTTAATACTTCTAAGAACTATCTCAATCGAGGCTAAAAAATGAAAACTAGAATCTTTTTTGTTTATAATGGAGTCAATGAAAAATATAGTAAATTTGAATCACAATTATTGTTTTATTTTCCTCAGCTAACTCATCTCCTCCATGCAACCTGCAACCCTGATCTCAAATAATACACGGCAGGAATGTACCTATAGTGAGTACAGGGGGGAAGCTAGGTGTTACATTGTGAAAGATGTACTGAAATTAGTCATTCTGTTGATGTTTCTGATAATCAGAATTAAGTTGGTTAAAATCATATGACAATGAGAATGTAAAATAGATGAGCAAGCAAGCTGCAGAAGTAGGACTCAGTTAAATTCAAATCGGCGATAGGTGGTTATTTGGGGAGTTAAATACAAGAAGGAAACATCAAAGAAATGAAGGAAGGGACTGTAATTTGGAGTAACCTTGATGTTGTCCTCTTGATGTCCTGCTGGTGGCAGCAAAGAGCTTGTCTCCAAGATTTGCAACAAAAAAATGCACAGATTTCAGATTTATTGTCAGAGTACATACATGACATCACATACAATCCTGAGATTCTTTTCTCCTGGAAGCACGGCAGAGTTACCACTAATTAGTAGTGAAAAAAATAAACTGTACACATTGTTAAACATGTAAATAAAAAACTGTAAACAATGAATGTAAAGAAATTGACTGCAATGCAGAGAGAACAAAAAGAAAATCAATAAAGTGCACAAGTAAAAATCCTAAAATGAGACTCGGATTGACTGTGTTGTTGAGAAGTCTGATGGTGGAGGGGTAGCAGCTGTTCCTGAACCTGGGGGTGTGAGTCTTATGGCACCGATATACCTCTTTCCCGACGGCAGCAGCGAGAACAGAGCATGTGCTGGGTGGTGTGGGTCTTTGATGATCGCTGCTGCCCTCTGATGGAAGCTGAGGATGGAGACAACAGGACGTCAACAGGAAGAGCATGATATGAAACAAATCATTTCAATGTAACCATATAACCATATAACAATTACAGTACGGAAACAGGCCATATCGGCCCTTCTGGTCTGCACCAATTTAAGTGAACTCCACAAATCCCACAGAATGTGGGAATAAGCTATTTCCCAGCCTGGCTCTCGTGATTTTGATGGTCCTACCTGGTGGTAGCAGGTTGAAGATGATGTAGGAAGATACGGTCTTAACCAGGTAAAGAAGATTCATATTTGTCTATGTCTTACTGAGAGTATCAACACATCTTATTCATATAGCACAGAAACAGGCTCTTTGGCCCATCTTGACTATGTCAACCAAGTTGTTTACCTGAGGTAGTCCCATTTGCCTGCATTTGGCTCATATTCCTATCAATGTACCTAGATGCTTGTTAAACATTATAATTGTACCCACCTCTACCATTTCTTCTGGCAAATTCATTCCATATCACTTCTACCCTCTGTGTGGAAAGATTTGCCCCTCGGATACCTTTTAAATCTTCCTCCTCTCACCTATGTTGATAGTATCATGCAAATTCCCATCTTACACAATTCCTGTGAACATCAGCATCCTCATTTGCCACCTGCTACCTATCTCTCCTCGATTGTCACAAAATTATTCTCTGGGCTGCAAGGGTCTATCGTTCTACCTTCACTAAATGGATTGCATCACTGAATAAACAAATATCTGCAACCATAGGACTGTCTTATCATCCTTTGTAAAAAGCATTGCAAAACCCAAGTGAGAGGGAGAAGGTGCTCACCAGATTGCCACAGATGGTACATTTGGAAGTAGAAAGGACAAGATATCTACAGCATCCTATTAAATGAGGAGCTTCCAGGATCTGAAAAATCAGATCACACTAGGTCATGTTTTTATATTTGCAATAGGAAGTGAAGTATAATTTTCGTAAGAGGAATTGCAGGATTCTTACTGTTTCAGTGATTATTTATAAATATTTACTCATACTTCTGCAGCATTCCTATGTGGAGATGGCCAAAGTTGATTCGTCTGAAAGGATGATTTAGCCCAAAGCTGCTTTTCCCCACCATTTTTCTGCACTAATTGCCATTTAAGATACTTCTACATTGAAAGGTCTAGTTAGATATTGAACAGCTCAAGGTTTGCAAGTGAGCAAGAGAAGATATTGGAACAAGAGACACTAAAAGGAGAGTATATGATTAAGATGGATTCCAGATTGTGGGAGTATAATTGAAGAGCCACAGAACTGCTGTATCTAACTAAGTGGCATTCCAACTATTCTCATATTGAGATAGGGAGGAACCAAGCTCAATCCTCAAAGGATCAATTTATAATTTTCATTAAGGTCACTACAAGTACCAGAAGTATGGTTGTTAAATCTGCTACTGACAAATACTGATAGGAAAAAGACTCTAGCTGAGTACATAAAGAGATTATAAATGGATATAAACAGGGCAAATGGAGGGAGGTGGGGCAGAGACCTGGAAAAATGAATACAATTAACTCTGTTTCTCTTTCCACAGATGCTGCCTGAAATGGTAGGTACTTCCAGCATTTTATGTCCTTGTTTTTCCAGTCATGCTTAGATTTTTAGCACCGGCGGTCAAAGATCTGGTCCAGGTAAGCAACTAAACATTGCAATCCTAGCTATGAGCAAAGCCAACAACAATCTTCTCCTCCTTGGGGGAAAAAAAATATCCAAGTGTGAGCACATTTTTCCTTAACTTGGGAGCAGTAAATCTTAGACAGGCATCATCAGACACATCATAAAACCTGAAGATGATTTCATTTCAGAGCTGTACTTTAAGGTGTTGAATGGTAGATTTAATAAGTTCTGGCATCAGGAACCTCAAATTAATTTCTTCTTTGGAAAGTAGGAAATGTGTAATGTTGTAGAAAGCTCACGCTCAGCTAAAAAAAAATTACTGTCACCGCAGATTGGATAGGATGTGGTAAGTTTGGAAAAAGTGCCATGACCTTTTTAATAGATCTGTTTAGTGAAATAAGAAAATTTTTTAATAATTAAAGTTTGTTCTGATTTTTCTGATTTTATAATTTTATAATATTTCATCAAACATTGTGTTCATATGCATCCAGCAAAAAAATAAGGTTTGGTTTTAATTTAATTTGGTTGAATTTGTCCATTAAAGATGGCTGATCATTAAGAACTCAAGTAATATTTAAAGAATGATTTGATTAATTTGCTGGAAAATGTTCAGACGAATGAAACAATCTTAACACTATTATGTTCCCCAACAAAAAGATCTGCATTTTCCTGACCAGGTTTTTTTTTAGTGTAGCAGAACTGTCTGAATATAATTAACACTTGAGTACATCCTCTGGCAACCACATACCATCATGGCTACTGTTGAAAAGAGAGGCTGCAAAGGCAAAGGAGAGACTCCAACTCTTCCAAGTAAGATATGAAGGGCCTATGAGCAGAAATTTGGGGATTGAGAAGACTTCCTGGGTCTGTGATGATACGCTGTGGTACATCACTCGGCCAACAGGTGGCCTAGAGACACGGCACCCGGCCTAATGACATCGACCACCAGGTGGGCCCAGAGGGCCCATGGTATAAAGCTGAGGTCCCAACCGTGTGCTCTCTCTCTCTCTCTCTCTCTCTCTCTCTCCCCCCGCCCCCCCCCCCCAGGATCACACTGTGAACACAGCTAGCAGCCAACTAGATATTTATGTGAGTGGAATAAAGCTGTGTTGCCCAAACAGTACCGTGCCTGTGTTTTCCTTTGGCACAGCCTGCCACAGGGTCATCATTAAAAGCCTGAGAGGAGTGGATGGTAGAGTGTCAGTCAGGACTAAGAAATTCTGCACTGTAGTGCAATATAATTCTGTACCCAAATAATAAGTATAGAAAGAACTTGCATATGTAAATGTTGCCCTCAAACCTACTTTCAGTACAAAGCAATATTCCATAAGCAGCAATGTGAGGT
Source organism: Narcine bancroftii (assembly GCF_036971445.1). Classification (NCBI taxonomy): domain Eukaryota; kingdom Metazoa; phylum Chordata; class Chondrichthyes; order Torpediniformes; family Narcinidae; genus Narcine; species Narcine bancroftii. Next base: position 236,296,824 of record NC_091473.1, on the reverse strand, counting down.
TTTCATAAGAATTTTGATCTTTAAAAATCCATCGCAAAAGGGGTGACGAAGACCACGGCATTAAAAAAAATCTGTAAAATGTCCCCTCTTACCATGCTTTTTATTGCCAAGTAAGTGGTTCTTCCAAGTATGACAAATGTCCAACCTCTGTCCTTTGAATTCAAGGTTGAGGTGTTTACCAGATTTATGCTGTGTTGTAAAGAAAATATGAGATTAAACGAGAAGTCTGCAGAGGCTGGGGTTGAGTGCATTTCCCAAAATGTGCTGGAGAAACTGACCAGGTCACATAGCAGGAAGTAAAGGGTAACCAAAGTTTCGGGTAAAATATTAGCCACTTGGTTAATGAATTACTACTACCATTAAGATAGAAATAAAACATTATGTTCTACAATGTTGTATATTGTTTGGATTGTTGCTAAGGAAGGAAAATTTCTTCAATTTAAAAATGTAGGATTTCAATTATAAAATGCCTGGTAATCGTACTTTTATTAAATTCCCCGAGGCAAATGTTTGTTCTGTTTTTGTTTGCTTTTGCTAAGCCAGCAAATTTCTTTTTAGGTGTTTGAATGAGTCATGCATTGCTCATGACTTCTGAATCAGCGCAGACAGCTGCCTTTTACATTCTGGGCTTCCGAAAGTTTCCTGTGAGAGGATGTGGACTACAAGACACTAATCATAACCTGTCAGTCAGATATGCAGGAGAGACGACTGACTCAGAGATTAGAAAGCATAACATGGAGAATAACATGCTTGTTTAGCACAGTATACGAGAATCTATTCTGGGAGTCATCTGACCGAGTCATTGCCAGAAAATACTTTGAAAATTGGACGAGTCCAAATAGGAATTGAGACAGCTAAGACTATAGCCTTCAATCATACATGTGAAGCAAAGCGATTCATTGACTGAAGTGGATCACCCAAAGGAAATTACAGTATTCTCTTCAGATTTCCATGAAAACTACTATTTGTTTACATGTTTTCAATACTGCAGAAAGAACAGTTTTTAAATAAAACATCATCATGTAAGACAATGGGGATTTTAATTTTATTCAGTTCTGATATTCAGTCCAAATAATTCAGCTCTCATGAAAATCATTTTTTTATGATGTCAAACTGAGAAGCCGCCCCCCCCCCCCCCCCCCAAGTTTGCTTCCCACCTATGCTTGGTTCACTGATCTCAACCTGAGTGGTAGAAGAAGGGTTACAACCTCTAGCTAGAGAAGAAGAACAGCAACTTTGTGACTTACAATCAGAATTTCACGGGGACATCAAGGTTTGAGATCCTAATCAACCTTTCAGTGTTTCGTGATTAAAATAAACTGACTATTCCCGTACTTCTACCAAGTTGAATAGATATAAAAATTGTCCTTCTGTCTTACTTTTTCCTTTCTCTATACTCATGGTCAGGAATGGCTTGTTAGTACTGTAGAAGGATATTCTTAAGGAAATACTTGTATAATAGTTGAGTTTTTTTTTGGACCAATTTTTGGGTCAAATTTGGGGGAGGGCTGATTTTTACGCAGATTATACTTTTGACCTTGGTAAGTAACTGTGTCATTGGTTCAAGGCTTCAGGAGCTCAGATAGCGGGAACTGGGTGGTGATTTCACGTTTGGGGCATTGGGAGCTCGGATGGACAAGCGGCCATGGCCGAGGAGAGAGTCTGGCTGGGGTGTAGGGAGCTCTGGTTGGAGGGCGGCTGGGGTGAAGGTTTGTGGTTGGGGGACTCCGGTGGGCAGGTGCTCAGGGTGTTTGGAATTCCAGTGGGTGGGCAACTGGAGCAAGGTGTCTGGAGCTCCAGGAGTGAGTGGTCAGGGTATCCAGAGCTTGGATGGGCAGAAGGCCGGAGTGAGGATCCGTGGTCAGGGCGTCAGGAGCTCAGATGGTCTGGGCCAAAAATAGGAGGGGTCGACTTTTACACAGGTTATACATAAAATATGCAATTTTGGTGCTAGGAAAAGGAGGGGGGGGGTTGGTCAAGAGTATATAGAGTAGGTATTTTTATTTGCAATATAGAGATGATATTCTCCCCAAGTATAATAGCAAACATGGAAAGAGACAGAGGAGGATCTATCTGATAGGAACACGCAGGATCAAATGTATTTCATTTCAGTGAAGAGAATGTTTGGCAAGGAGTGGCAATGTTAAAGCCATGCTTCCTGTCAAAGTACAAAACGTACAGCTGAAACACAGATTTTCTTGAGACATGCCAGCGGGAATAAGCAGTATTAGAGGCAGGTAGAGAAGGTAACCTCACTTTCACACTTGCGTCCCACTAAATTGGCCGTTCAGTGTCCCAGGATAGGAATGGAGGTTTGGCTTTTCACACTTGACCACTCTTAGCTGGGACACTGAACGCTTTCACACTTGTTTAAGGAGCCATACCCAGGGTCAGGACTGTTCTACCTTCCAATGGTGACGTCATGATGCATCAAGCGATGGTGGACCTGCCTTAAATCCCGATCACTGTGATCTGATCTTAAATTTGAACAAAATTAATCATGCCTAATTATAAGATAATTAAGCTTTATGTACAGCACAGTATGAGCCCTTCAGGCCCTGTTGCTGCTGTGCCAACCTATATAAACCTTGATAAAGGACTGTGGGAAAGTGCTAGCAATAAATAGCACTAATGGACAATTTTTAAACAGTGTTGGAAAGTTGGTAACGCTATCGCATACAATTTATAAATACCATGGGAAAAAGCAATGGTGGACCTGCCCTCCCAGAATTTTGTACAGCAGAGAAAGGGCTATATGCATAGCTCCATGCACAGAGCACTTATGGAGGGCTTTCTCTGCCACATGGCATTCTGGGAAGTCAGGTCTGCTATCGCTTTTTTCCCAGTCTTTATAAATTGTGTGCTATAGCACTACCAACTTACCCACGCTGTTTAAAAATTATCCATTGCTATTTATTTCTTCTTCTCTCTCTCTCTCTCTCTCTCTCTCTCTCTCTCTCTCACACACCCCCCCCATTGCAACTTTCCCACTGCAAAGTTTATATCTTCATTCTAATCTTTTCTTCTTTCGTGTACCTGTACTCACACAAAAACTTGTGTCATTTCAATCGCACAATGCTATTGCCCATTCTACACTCGCCTGATTGCAACACTGGTGTCTGCAAACAGTGGGGATAATACGAGCAGTTGAGGCTGTCAATCCCCAGCGTGAGATGACCCCATCTGACGCTGGCATTGAGAAGATCTTCCTTTCACATTCGACACCTGAAAGGCCATTGGTCATTAGTTCCTGGGACCACTTGGGGATAATAATGTTGAACCTCATTCAGAGAATCCAGTCAAGGGGTACAATATTTAAGGACAATTCTTGCATACAAATTAGAGATTTATCTCTTTGAAAGTATTGTTACAAGTTAAGGTGTTACAGTCAGTATTTGCACATTTCTAAAGACAGGAAAATGGTTGACGTCAATTGGTTTTTCACAATTACATGTTATAATTAGAAGATATGAATGTATCGCGTATAAAATTAGAAGCAGTCTGGAAAGCTGCTTGCAATATATAGTAATTTCCGTGCTCTGTATTTCAAGGTCTAGGAAGCTTAGGTCTGGCTGGTGCCTTCGGTGTAGCATATCGTGCAGCTTTTAACAGCTGGATCACGTCTGACGAGTAGTGAAGTCAATCAGCCACATTTGGGCAGGAAGCCGATTTATGAATGGGAACAGGTAGTGGAATCAGTTGGCAAGGCAGTTAGTTTCTTTGTGTTAAATACATTATGTATTCTAGAGCCTGGTATGCAGTGAGATGATCAGGGCAGAAGAGATGATCAATTCTAATTTCCTGTCTGGAATGTTCCTTGTCTTAAAACTTGTTTCCCCCTTCCTGCCTGTTCTCTGGAAGCCTGTAACTTTATTTCTGTTACAGAGGAAAATCTCTGCAAATTTTCTCATAATTGATATTTCTAAATAGGCTATAAACACAAACTTCTACAGCATAAAGCAGAGTGCAGAGAGCAGGAAAGGTCAGGACCATAGTTGAGATTGTGAGTGTGAAATTGTAAGGAGAATGTAGACGAACTGACTGAGTGACTGAGAGGCACACCAGCAGCTCTACTTTGTGAGGAGTTTGATGGGATTCGGTATGTCACCAAGAACTCTCAAAAACTTCTACAGGTGTGCCGTGGAGAATATTCCAGCTGGTTGCATGAGTCTGGTATGGAGGCGCCAATGCACAGGACAGGATAAAACCCCAGAGGGTAGTTAACTTGGCCTGCAATACCATTAAGGACATCTACAGGAGACAATGTCTTAAGAAAGCAGCCTCTATCCTCAAGGACCTCCACCACCCATGCCATGGCCTCTTCACTCTGTAACCATCAGGAAAAAGGCACAGGAGCCTGAAGATGAGCATTCAGTGGCACGTGGACAATTTCTTCCCCGATGCCGTCAGATTCCTGAATGAACAATGAACCACAGATACTATTTCACATGGTCTTTTTCTTTATATCACACTATTTTTATTGTTTTGAAATGTGGTTTATAGAAATGCTTGCACTGTGATGCTGCCTTGAAAAAACTGTTACGGGTTGTTATTATGGTTATGTTTTTAAAAGAGATAGATTGTGGGGGTTTTTACTGTGTAGGTCACTTCACAAACAGAGTAACACTTCACAAAAGACATCTCATTCGAAATGCAAGAGGTTTGCTGAAGCTAGACGTTGAGGCTCTGGTTGATTTCGCAGAGACAATGGAACTGCTTTGGAAAGAACTTCAAAAGGAGGTGTAAATTGGAACAGAGTCCAGGCTCAAGATCTTACAAAGATTGAGTTTGTAGCCTTGGGAGAGGTATTCGTTTTTTTTTTACAAGCAGAGAGAGGGAAAAACCAAACAGGATTCTTCTCTCAGAGAGAGAGATAGAGAGAGAGAGAGAGAAAGAAGGAGAGAAGTCAGTTCTACAGCAGCAGTCGAGGCTGCAACGTGGCAAGCTGGAAGCCTTGTTGAAAACCCCTATTTTGAAGATGGGTTTTGAGTTCTGAGTGCAACCTGTTCAAAACCCTTGTAGTCCTTAAAAGAGGAAATGGCTGGCGAGAGTGTTTCTCCTGAGATAAGGGAAACAAGAGGAACTCTGTGGTGAACTGGAAGAAGAGGTTATCATTTGGAAAACCCATGATGGGGCAATGAAATTACTGATTGGAGGAAATCAGTTTGTGTGTCCAACGAGCAACAAATTTCTCTCTGAAACCAGCAAGAACCTTCCTGAGTGGTCACTATTTAACCTTAAACACCAGAGCCTGGTGAAGATTCATAAATGTTAAATTCTGTGCAAAGTATAAGAATTACCTGATACCAGTGAACTTGGAGAAGTGAGAAGTGAATGATTGGACTGTGAAACAAAGAACTTTCCTGAACATATACACATTACATACATGTACGCATAGAATTAGAAGGAACTTAAGTTAGATTAAGTTAAGTTAAAAAGTAATAAGTTAAAGTTTGATCCTGTTTTTATGTTTCAATAAAATTAAAAGCAACTTTTGTTTAAGTCACCATTGCCTTGGTGAATATCTATTGCTGTTGGGTTTTGGAGTCCTCTGGGCTCATAACACAACAAATTTAGTGGCATGTTCATGACAATAAATTCTGATTCTGAATATTCAAGATTCATTTTATTGTCATTAAATAAAAAAGTGTCATATTACATGAAATTCATAAATTCTGCCATTGGCAGAAATTGCTTGAAATGCCTCCTACCGTCAGAGAAAGAGAAGCAAAAGAGAGTTGCCCCCAGAGTCACCGAGTGTCCGTAGATTCGCCTTCAGCGCTCCCGCAGCCACACAGAGTCCAGGCCAAACCATCGGCACCCAAGTTCCAGATACGACTCTCCGATACTATTTCTTCAACGCCCTCGGCACTCTCTCCCATCCTAGTTCCAATATCTGACAGCAGTATCCAGCAGCCCACAGCCTCCATGGGTTCCTTGCCTTGAGTCACCAGCAGGCCCATTGCCTGTGTGGGTCCTTCAGATTCAGAACCCCTCACTAGTCCACCACTGTGGTCGCCATTCCATGGGTCATCTCTTCTGCTTCTCCTTCTAAGGTGGGGGGGTCTCTCCATTTTCTGGTGCCCTGCACCAGTCCTCCACTTCCCTGGAGACTGAAACCCCTCATGGCTGCTGCCAATCATAGGCATCCAGCCCCTGCGGTCACGGGATTTTAAATAAAACTACCGTTTTCTTCTGTTCAAAGCCTGTATGGAGCTGACAGCAGTTGAACTGGGCGGCTGGACCCAGCAGGAGTGCTTTGTCTCTCTGTGGGTCTACACCAGCGGCAGTGCCACATTTTTTGGGTAATTACCATGGTAAATATAATGTTAAAATGTGAGGACTTTCGCTTTGGTGCAGATAAATATAGAGTACTTATTAAATGGTTTGAGATTAGGTACTGGTGTTGCTTGTGCACACATCATTGAAGACTATCATACAGGTACAGCAAGTTATAAGGTTACCCTATATAATGAGTGGGCTTGTGTATGGGAGGCAAGAAGTATTATTGCATTTGTATAGGCACTTAGTGGGTCTGCACCCAGAATATTGTGTAAGGTTTTGGTTTTCAAACTCAAGTGTTTGCTATAAAGGGGATGCAGTGAACGTTCAGTTATAGCAGGTTCACTGTAAGAGGATAGATTGAGTTGACTGGGACTGAGAGTTTTGGCGGAAGTCAGGAGATCTCACTGAAATAAAATTATTAATGACCTTGGCATGTGAGATGCAGGGAGAATGTTTTCCTTATAGAGTAAAGGTGAACTTGCAGGTTGAGTAGGTGGCGAAGAGGTCAAATACAATGCTAACATTCATATCAAGAGGAATAGAAAATAAGAGCAGGGTTATCCTGCTGAGGATTTCTAAGGCACTGGTGAGACCTAACGGAGAATTGTGAACAGTTTTGGGCTCCTTATTTAAGAAAATATGTGCTGATGTCAGAGAGGATTCAAAGGAGGTTCACTAGGATGATTCTGGGATTGAAAAGATTATCAAATGAGGAGCATTTGACAGCTCTTGGCTTGTATTCATTGGAATTTAGGAGAATGAGGGTGGATCTCATTGAAACATTTTGAATGTTTAACGCATGGTGTTACAGAGTCCAGAGGACCCCAAAAACCAGCAGTAATAGATATGTACCACAACACAGGGTTACTTAAACAAAAATAGTTTTTAATTATAATTGAACAAGAAAACAGAATTGAACTTGAACTTATTACTTAACCTACCTAACTACTTAATCCCCCCTCTAATACTCAGGTGTTTGGAATATATATTTAAAATTAGAAAAGTTCTTGGGATCACAGTCCAATCTCACTGATTGCAGGCAATTCTTGTACTGTGCACAGAAGTTAGGATTAACAAAGTTCACCAGTCTTTGATGCTTAACAGGCAAATGGACACCACTCAGGAGGGTTCTTGCTGGTTTTCAGAGAGAGATTCCTTTTCCAGGACATCCGTAACTGATTCTTTCTCAATCAATCTTGCTGATTAAATTTGCCCCCTTCAGGGTTCTCCAGATGATTCTCTTTCTTTCAGGTCACCTCTCAGACTGCCAATGTCCTCCTTTGACTAGGCAGCCTTCCAAAGTTTGCCAGCTTGTCCTTTTGGAACTGATTTCTGTCTCTCTCCTCTCTCTCTCTCTCTGTTTCACACTCTCCCTCTCTGAGAGCAAATCTCTTCTCCTCTGCCTGCAAATATCCCAGGCAAGCTGCTGTTGATACTGTTACCTCCTGCAAAAAGCATTCTGCAAAAGTCCTTCAAATATTCTGTGTTTTAAAATGTGTGTGTGCAAGCTGCTCTAACAATTCTTCCCAAACCACCTCTAAATACTCTGTCACAATGGACAGAGTAGATGTAAAAATCTTGTTTACCCATGATGGGAGAGCTTAAGACAAGAGGGCACAACTTCAGAATTGAAGGGCTTCCACTTGGAAAGAGAAATTTCTTCAGCCAAAGGTTGGTGAATCTGTGGAAATAGTTGCCACAGACAATTGTGGAGGCCAACTCATTGGCATGTTTAATGGAGAGATGAATAGGTTTTTCATTCGCCGGTGTAAGGTAAAAACATCATGAGATGGGACCGGAGAAGGAGTCACCCAGTACTAAGGAGTAACAGAATGCAGATGTGACCTTGTACACTCAAGATAAGCTTTGCACTAACAAGATGATGTGCAGCATACTAACAGAGAAGGGTAGCAACAGCTAATTCATTGGACAATGTAATGGTATGATAATTTACTAATACATATCCTGAGGTATAAAAAAACACCATTTACTGATAACGGCAGAATGCGCCTTCTCCAACTAACACTGTTAGTTGCAAGTGTTACAATCCGGTAATAAAGAACAAAGAACCTTGATTTCGACTCAGTCTGGTGTCTGACTCACTCATTCATGAACAAAGCAGACCTAACACCGGGCATCATAATTTTTGGGTAGTGGGGCTGAGTGGGAAAATGGATCGGCTCATGATTGAATGGCAGGGCAGACTCGATGGACGGAATAGCCTATATTTGCTCCTATGGCCTTACCTGAGGAATCTAGGATGGGGGGGGGGGGGCACATTTTGGACTGAAATGAGAACTTTCAATCAAAAGCTGTTGAAAGTTTTTAATTCTCTGCAATGTGAGTCATTATATTCATTTAAAACACAGATAAATAGATTTCTGGGCAAAAAGGCGAAATGATACGAGATGGAAGATAGCAAAATAGTCTTGATGGGCTGCTCCTGCTCCTCTTCCTTGTGTCGGGAAAATCCAAAGCAATGCCAGGAAATCAGAGTATTTTACTATTTCTTAGTTAAAAAACAAGAATTTTGGAGGAACTCAGCAGAGGTGAAGATATATATAACCAAAATTGTGGGCCTGAACCTTTTTTTCTTACCTTGAAGAAGGATTCAAGCCTGAAACATTGGTTGTATATCTTTACCTCCTATGGACGTTGTGTGACCTGCCGAGTTCCTCTGGCATTTTTGTGTTTTCACTACAATCACAGAGTCTGCAGACTTCCATGTTTCACTGCATTTTGTGGAACCTGATAAGCTTTAAAATTTTAATCAATACATTTTCAAATAGCTTGAGTGTGGGCAATGCTAAATGGTGTAATCATGTTGCTGCTATGATCATTGGTCACAAATGATCGTGAAGCAAAATATCACAGCTATCACAGGGAGCTGGCACCAAACCCTTCACTTTATACCACTTGAGATAATGTCCAGTAATGGAAGGATGCTAGAGCTGCCATTCTCAACCTTTTTTTTGGCTATGGCCCCCGTAGAATTCTGCTCAAAGTTTACGGGCCCCTTTCCCTCTGAAGCAGTTAAGTTTAGATGGTATCTTCTACACTTTTCTCCTCCCAACTACCTAAAAAAAATTATGATTTCAATCCGTGGGCTCCCTTAATTGTGTTGTGCCAAGGGCTAAAGCCCAAAAGGTTGGTTCTGTATCTTTATCACAGTTCGGCGGGCAGCAACCTCCTTTGAAGAAGTCCGTAGTGCCCATCTCACTGACAAAAGACAAAGGAGGAAAAACCTAACACCCAACCCCTACCAACCAATTTTCCTTTGCAATCGCTGCAACCGTGTCTGCCTGTCGCGCATCGGACTTGTCAGTCACCAACGAGCCTGCAGCAGACGTAGACCTACCCCTCCATAAATCTTCGTCCACGAAGCCAAGCCAAAGAAGAAAGAAAGAAGAAAGAAGATAAACTACACTGTTTGACCTGATGAGTTTCTCCAGCGTTGTGTTTTTACTTCAACCACAGTGTCTGCAGACTTGCGTGTTTTACCTCCATCTTTGGATTAAATTTTGAAAATATAACATATATGCAAAGTATTTACATCTCTTGTACATATATCTGCAAGATCTGTTTTAAATGGTAATTTGGAGGTTTAGTTCAAAATACCACAGTTCAAATCACTTTGGAATGAGGTTAGGATTCCTCCACCCGCTGGCCTGCATTTTCACTGCAATACTCTTAGAAGGATATCTGGCTTCATTTCAAAACTAAAATATGGAAAGGGAACTGAAAATAAAACACACTGGTCTCGTGTAACATACATTAGAAGAGTACAATCCAAGAATAACATGCAGAGTAGAAAATGGAATTCATTATGAGGTTTTGAATTCAGACTAATATGACTGAAGCAATTTCTCTTCTGTTTTGAACATGTGTGAAAAAGGGGATGGGCGGGTCAAGGTGAATTTAAGGAGACAGTACTTATTTTGTTGCACATTTTGAAGCCATCATATGTGAAACCAAGTTGAAATAACATTAATTCAAGTCTTTCCTTTTGGAGTACAAAAACAATACTTTGAGAATGATGTGTGTTGTAGAAAAAAATTGCATTATTTATAAAGGATTTTGATTTTAAATGTTTAATTTGCCTTTAAATAATAATCATCATCTTCTGATTCATTTTGCGCATATTTTTGCTTTGTGGAAATCTCACATTATGAACAATCCTGTCGTAAATAAATCCTTTCCTTTACTCAAGTGTTCCTACTTAACAAAGACTTGAATACATGGGAAGTGAGTCAGTGCCTCGGAGTCACTGAGTAAATGTTTCCTGTCGCAGGGAGTCCATTAATTGGGTATATACTGTATTATGGAATATTATTACAAAAAAAGAAGCTGATGAAAAATGAAACTGTTGTCTGTAAAGTGATGACTTTAATCAATTTTAGATCATAAGGGAAAGTAAAAAAAAAAAATTCAGAGATTTGGCTCATGAAAATTCCATTGGTCACTGATGTTCTCATTGGTCAGATCCACATGCACACAGCTCCTTTAAAAACACACAAAATGCTGGAGAAGCTCAGTAGGTCAAACAGTGCCCTTTATGTAGTAAAGGCAAAGATACATGACCGATGTTTCAGGCTTGAGTCCTTCACCAAAGTCTGAGAAAATGCCAGCAAATGTCCAAACAAAAGAGTGGGGTGGGGGGTGGGGGGGGGAGGTGGCAAAGGCAGGAGATGATAGGTGGAGAAAGGAGGGAGGGGATAGCAGCAATGAGGGGTAGGAGGGATGGCTTGGTAGATGGAGGAACTCAAAAGACAGGAAAAGAGGGAGGGGAAAGAAAAGGTGAGCAGGTTCAGAGGCAGGCAGTAAAGTCAATGTTAATGACATCTGGCTGGAAGGTGCCCAGACGGAAAATAAGGTGTTGCTCCTCCAATCTGTGGGTGGTCAAGGTGGGACAGGCTATGAACAGATATGTGAGCGTGGGTGTGTGACCCAGAATTGAAGTGGTTGGCCACTGGGAGGTCGCTGTGGTTGCAAACGAAGCAGAGGTGCTGAGCGAAGCAATCTCACAGTCTGTATGATGTAGAGAAGGCCATAATGGGTGCACCAGATGCAGTAACTAAGTACTCTGGATGTACGTGAAGTATTGCTTCACTTGAAAGAACTGTTTGGGGCTCCACACCGTGGTGAGGGAGGAAGTGTTGCACCTCCTGTGGGCACAGGGGAAGGTGCTGGGGATGCAATGGAGAGGGATGAGTGCATGAGGGAATCACGGAGGGAGCGGTCTGAGAGGGGAGGAGATGGAAAAATGTGTCTGGTGGTAGGATCCTGTAGTAAGTGCTGGAAATTCTTGCAGATAATGTGTTGGATGCAGAAGTTGGTGGAGTGGTAGATGAGGATGAGGGGGATTCTATGTTTGTGGCATCTGGGGGCAAAGGGGGCCAGGACAGATAAGTGGGTGATGGCTGAATTGATGGTGGTGGAGGTAAAGCCATGTTTGTGGAAGAAGGCAGACATTTCGGAAGATCTGGACTGGAAGACCTCATCTTGGGAACAGATGCAGAGGAGACGGAGAAATTGAGAGAAGGGGATGGAATCCTTACAGAGGACAAGGTGGGAGGAAGTGTAGTGCAGGTAGTTGTGAAAGTTAGAGGGTTTGTAATATATGTTGGTGGAAAGCTCGTCTCCTGAGATGAAGACAGAGAGATCCAGGAAGGGGAGAGTGTTGTCGGCGATGAACTAGGTGAATTTGAGATCTATGAAGTGGATGAAATTGACAAGCTCATCATGGGTGTATGAGGCAGCCCCAATGTAGTCATCTATATACTGGAGGAAGAGTTGAAGGGTCTTGCCTGTGTAGGCTTGCAGCATGGATTGCTCCACAAACCCCACGAAGAGGCAGGCATAGTTGGGATTCATGCGGACACATATGGCTACTCCTTTAATATGGAGGAGGTGGGATGAGTTAAAGGAGAAGTTGTTTAGAGTGAGGACAAGTTCAGACAGGCAGAGGAGGGTGGTGGGAGAGGGTAACTGGTCGGGTCTTTCATCCAGGAAGAAGCTAAATGCTTTCAGACCTTCTGTGTGGGGGATAGAGGTAATATAGGGGTTGGACATCCATTTTGAAGATGAGGCGATCCAGTTCGGGAAATCTGAAGTCATTGAGGAGATGAAGTGTCACAAATGTAGGTGAAGAGGGATTGGACCAGGGGAGAAAAGATAGAGTCAAAGTAGGTTGAAACTAGTTTGGTGGGGCAGGAACAGGCAGAAACAAAGAAGAGCTCCTTTACTTATTTATCAAATTTAATGACATGAGGCTTTAACTTTCCCATAATCACATAGGAATACTGAACTAATCCTTTGGTAATATTTTATCTTGTATATTTTTCCATTTTTATGAAAAAAAAGATATTCACCAATCAGAATTGACATCCTATTATATCGTCTTATATATGGAAGGCTAAACACCCTCATCTAAACATCTTCAAAAACCTAAAAGGAACAGAGGGATGGCCCTACCTTATTTGTAGAATTTACTATTGTGTGGTCTATATATGAATCCTTATATTTTGGTTACATTTTCATAATCGAGTGGACCATCCTGTATGGGTAGTAATGGGTTGAACTCTGCTAAACTCAATCTCTATTCCAGCACTTCTTGGATCCTCACTTCCCTTCTCTTTAAATAAATCCATCGATTTTGTTAGGCAAACTGAGAGTTTGGGTGCAGTTGAGAAAACATTTTGGACTTCATGGTTTTTCTCTTTCGCGTCCTATTTTAACCAATCATTTTTTTCAACCTTTTTTTTGCAAGGTCTTGTTTTTCATGAATGGTTTAGATTAAGTATTGAATGTTTCAAAGATCTTTTTTATTGATAACAGCTTTGCATCATTTGAGCATCTTTCTGGAAAGTCCAATTTACCAAATGTACTCATTATTTCAGACATCTGCAAATCAGACATTTTCTTAAATCTCAGATACCCGATTTTCCTCGGGCACCTGATGCAAACATTGTTGATATTATTTAGGATACAACATTCTCACATAGGTTTAATATCCATTATTTATGATAAGTTGAGACATGCCCCTCGAGTTAAAATTAAAAATGCCTGGGAACAAGATTTAAATTTCTCACTTATGGACAAAGCCTGGGATCTAATTCTTAAACTGGTTAATACTACATCCTTATGTCCCCGTCTTTGCTTTGTACAATTTAGAGTTGTACATAAGGCCCATATGTCTAAAGTTAAATGATCTCGTATCTATTCAGAAGTAAATTCTTGTTGTGATAAATGTAAGAGAGAAGAGGCTTCTTTAATTTATATGTTCTGGATGTGTCCTAGCCTTGAAAAATATTGGAGGGATGTATTTAAATATTTATCTTTAATTCTTAATGTAAATTTAGAGCCTAATCCTTTGGTTGCTCTTTTTGGTAAAACTGGAGAGGATGATGTTCTTTTAACTCCAACTAAATGTCACCCTCTGTCTTTTGCCTCTCGCTTGGCCAGACATGCGATATTGTTGAGATGGAAGGGTGCTGTCCTGCCTTCTCATGCTCAATTCTAAATTTAGAAAAGATCTGTTATTCAATTAATAATTCAACTATAAGGTTTCAAATGCTGTGGTGACCATTTCAGAATTACTTTCACAAACCCAAGGCATAATATTATTTTTGAATTTTAATATTTGCCATTTTATTTCATGAACAAAGTACATTTTTTTTCTTTAATCATACAGCTTGGGTTAGGGCAGTGATTCTCAAGCTTTTTCTTTCCACTCACATACCACCCATGCCATTGGTGCTCTGTGATTAGTAAGGGATTGCTTAAGGTGGTACATGGGTGGAAAGAAAAAGTTTTGAAAACCACTGCTTTAATCGTATCTAATTGACTCATTATGTGCACAGTTTCATAACCAATGACAATTTTTCTCAAGCAAAATATTTCAGTAATGATTGGATCTAGAGCAGTGATTCTCAACCTTCCCTTCCCACTCACATACCACCTTACATTACATACACGTGCGCTTAGAATGAGAAGCGGGTAAAGTTAGGTTAAGTTGAGTTCATAGTAATAAGTAAAAGTTTGATCCTGTTTTTACGTTTAAAGAAAATTAAAAGCAACCTTTGTTTAGCTAACCATTTGTCTTGGTGAATTTCAATTGCTGCTAGGTTCTGGGGTCCTCTGGGCCTGTAACAATATTTAAAAGAAAAATAAAAGAATTGACATCCTGGCAAGTGAACAAAAATTACACTAGACAACAGTTTCTTTTCAATAGGCTTGCTTCCTGAAAAAAAATTGGGGATTATAATAGACAATTTCAAGTGGAACACAAAGATAACTTCAGATTTGCTGTACCACATAGAAAGTTGGAGAAACATTAAATGAACTTTTTTTGAATTTAGAACGTTTAATCACATATTGATGCCGACACATTGTGTTAGTTCAACGGACCTAAAAAAGTTTTGCTTCTGATTTTCATTTGTACTTGGCATCTGATGCCTCTTGCGTCAGCATTCATGATTCCAGTTGCTCTGATACTTCTGTTCCAGTCACAATGTCCTGGTGAAATCTTTCACCATGTTCGTCACTGACTGCAAGAAGATCAACACGGGAAAAGTCCAAGTGTGAATGCAGAAAATGAATTTTCAATGATATCTCGCACTTCATAGATTTGTATGCGTGAAGTAGACTTAAAATATGATAGGAAATAAAAAAAAACTGGGTTATATCTAAAGAAAAATGGTACTTGATAGGAAATGTTTAAGGTGATGTTAATGATCAGGAGCCCAAAATCCATAAAATTTACCCAAAAGTGTTCAGGAAACAAAATCTTTGTTATTCAGTTTATTTAATCAGAATTAACAAGGACTTCACAAAGGTAGCTCTTCTTGGATTGCACCTTACAGACAACCTGTCCATATTCAGGATTAACAGAGGGTCCACAGCATTTGTGTTTCCCTGAAGTCTATTATAATTGGCACCATAAAGATACTCTTGCTTTCTTTACCAAGAAGAACCAGAACTGTGAGGATGGGATGACTGGATAATCAAGGAAGTCATTAATCACAAAAATAAGTGTTTTTGGATTGGAACCTCCACTTTTTCTCATGGGAAGGTAAATAGTTTTACAATCTTCTGAAGGTAAAGTTCTAGCAGAAAACACACAACCTGAAGAACAGGTCCTAGTGGAATGTGTGCAGGAGGTTCTGCAACTCAGTAGTAGCCATAATACATGGGGAACTTAGCACTATCAAGGCTATGCATGGCCCAAAAACACAAGGCCCCATCCCGTTGAGGGGCAAGAATGGAGGTGAATGGAGGCCCAGGCCAGCTCGAGAGGACTTATGCTATGGCAACCTACTCAGTCAAGCTTTGCAATTGCTAACTCATAGGAAGTAGAAAAGGCTATATATAAACAGGGAATAAGAAATTACCTCACCCTAGGGAACAGACAACATTTCCGTTAATATTTTAAAACTTTTCAGCGATGAATTGCATATCTGGGAAATGGATGATATATCAGTAAGTATCAGAGATCCTGCATTGGTGATAATTTTCCTGAAAGGAGCCAAAATGGCTAGGGTAACGATAAAATGGTCTCCATGCTACCTGCTGCAAGGAAACTCATGTTCTTTAGCCTTCTCATCCTATTGGCTGAAGAAATACAGTGTGCATTCTGTCCACCCAAAGGTACCGTGGATATGATCTTCACTGTGTGACAACCACACAGAAAATCCATAGAGCAGAACTAACTACTCCACATAGACTTTATAGAACTGATGTGAATGAGAAAACAGATTCAATGGATCTAAAAAGCAAGGACTCTGAACACAGTATAGAAGAAAATGATAACGGAAATAACACATATGCGTACAGTTTATAGACGAGTGTGGGAAAATCGCTCAGGGAATAAGACACACATTAATAAAAGGGATAAAATACACAATGAACCGGGTACATACAATCAAGAAAAAAAACAATACAATACCTCCACCCCTTGACTCAGTTCAGGCATGACTATGCTACTAGACACTAACTAAAATGCTCCCAAACCCTTTAATAGGTGCACATCTCACCAACGACTTCTCCAGCTCTGTTCCACGTCACTCAAAGATGTCATTGTCTATAATCTTTTATTAATTGAATGTACTGTGGGCTTTTTATATATATAAAAAAATCATTGTCAAGTGAAACAAAATATATATATTTCTTACTATGGTTTGATCAATGATGGTCCACTTGTAAACTGTAACTTTGCACTTACAAATTGTAACTAATAATCTATAAATTGTTACTTCAATTCCCTGGTGTGTTTAGAGACATTATGCAATGTAGCCACCATAGCTCTGGGTACCATTTAAAGAAAAGGAACAATTACAAAGGCTGTACTTGGAAGGTGGATATCAAAGGATGTGCCCTTGTTAAGCTAAAATGTCCCCTGGTAATGTTTCCATGGCAACAGCTGTTGCCTGTCTTACTGAGAATTCTTAGCATAATAAGTGACAAACCATGTCTTGTTGGTTACTGTAAAGGTCCTGACTGAAATCAGTGATGAGATTACAGCAGACTATGTTGCTGAGCATTTTGTAAACCCTCACGTTCAAAGAGAAACAGCTTGAAGGATAGCCTTCTCCTGATGTGGGGGGTGGGGAGGAGGTTGGGAGAACTCAAAAGATTGATTAGTTGGGGGCCACCTCTCGTGGAGAAGGACCAGACGGGAGGCTGGTCCAGGTTGGAGTGGGGAGGTCATGGGAAGGCCGAAGGAAGGGATAGAGATCTGCCACCCTGTGGGTGAATTTCCTGTCTCAGCAGGTTTCTAATCTCAGCCTTGATGGTAGGAGAGAGTTTCGAGAGGGGGAGGGGCAGAGGCAGTGCATCTCATGAGGGATGGAATCAGCCAGAAGGCACCCCTTTGACTCCTTTAGCCTTGGGGAACCCCAACTTCTTAAGGAGATCATGTGGTGCCCCAGTTTCTCTCCACATGAGTCTAACTGCTTAGACCACTGGTTTAATGTGGGCTGCCAGCATGCTGGCAATGCTCCCAAATTCCTCCCTCTTGTCAGTCCACCCTGCAATACTATCCTCGGTGCCTGCACTGGGTTTCTTGCCCCTGTTCCAGAACATCCCTCCCTGTGATTGTGTTCAGCCAAGACCTTTGAGACCCTGCTCACAGCACCAATTGTTGAGAGAGAGAAAACAGATTCAATGGGTCTCAAAAGCAAGGATGCTGAACACAATCTAATATTAAATGATTTTATTAACCAAAGACGAGTGTGGGAAAATGGCAATGGGA
This sequence comes from Narcine bancroftii, assembly GCF_036971445.1. Taxonomy (NCBI): domain Eukaryota; kingdom Metazoa; phylum Chordata; class Chondrichthyes; order Torpediniformes; family Narcinidae; genus Narcine; species Narcine bancroftii. The sequence continues at coordinate 236,279,288 of NC_091473.1, read as the reverse complement.
ATAACACAGACACGCACAATTTATCAACGAGCGTGGGAAAATCGCTCCGGGAATAAAATACACACACACATAAACAATTAATTGGGTATATGCAATTAAGGGAAGAAAACTGATACGAGACCCACCACCGTTTGACTCAGTGCAGGCATGGCTCTATTCTACGAGGGACATCAACTAAAATGCTCCCAACTCTTTAACAGTGACTTCTCCAGCACTGTTCCATGGTACTCAGCCTGTAGCAAAGCAGGATGCTCCATCAAAGATGGCAAAGAGGGAGAGCTAGGAACATGTGGCGCCCTTTATAGAGCTGGAGGGCTGGGGTCTAGCTCAGGTCATTTACAGGGCACTAAAGCCTCGGTTCTATGAAGATCAAGACATCATTTATATCTACCAGGCAGCGCTTATCCTGTGCTCTTATATGTTTCTACAACCTGGATCATCTACAGCAGAAGTTTCAAGACACTCATGAGATGTCATCAAGACACTCGTTAAATGTCAACAAGACACTCATGAGATGACATCAAGGCACTCATTAAATGTCATCAAGACACTCATGAGATGGTCAAGACACACATGAGATGTCATCAAGATATTCATGAGATGTCATCAAGGCACTCATGAGATGGTCATCAAGACACTCATGAGATGTCATAAGTTCAGTTTCTGCAAAATCCTCCAATTCTACTAGAAGATCAAGCAAACTAATATCAGTGTATTTTTCCAGGATAACATCCCCAGCACTGAATCCCTAATTAGCTTAATGGGCAGCATTGGGTAATGTTATTTGCATGCCCGATGCCAGGCACCTGACATTCTCTATTCTAAGATCTGTTGTGAGAAGACATTCCCTGGAAAATTACTCAGTAAACCTGCTCTTAAGTCTGAAAAGCACACATTTGGAATTTGTGAACACTAATTGAGAACTATATCGCTAGTTCCAGCTCCAACAGGGTCATCAAGTTTGCAGATAACACAACAGTCGTCGGCCTCATCACTGACAATGAGGAGTCGCACTATAAAGAGGTGGAAAATCTCACGTAGGCCAAATGGGTGCAAATGGGCAGCACGGGCTTGTGGCCTGAAAGGGCCCGTCCTTGTTTTCTATTTTTAGATTATTTTTTAAAAATAATTGAAAATAATTTTGACCAGATTGTTCCTTTCACTGAACAGAGATATTTCTGGAAAGTTTAAGATATTTTCTTCTAATCTTTTAAAATAACAAGCCCATTTTGAAAGAACTCTGACAAACTTCTGCATGGAAGTTTTATGTGGCAGAGAGCTGAAAGTGTAGAGAGAATAAAGGAGAAATCTGTGATATGATGGAGACCAGGGATTTGAGATACAAATTATTTTTGCTTCCAGGAGTCACAGTAAAGAAATAGAAGACACCTGACTCCTACTCTCACTTCTCTAATATTGTCCTTCCACGCTGTCCAATTATGGCCAACAAAAGCTCACGGAACATCACCTAACTTCTGCCTCCAGAACTTAAATCTGAATTCAGCAATCTCAGGTGGACTGCTTTTCCTATTTATGTATAAGAGAGCTAGTTCTAACGTAGCCATCAATCTTTAAAGATGACGTTAGATTCTATAACACTGACAAGTGACCTTTTGGGTATTTCCAGTATTCTCATTTTGTATTTCTAGCAACTGTTCTGTACATGACATTCCCAACAAGTTCTTTTGTTTCTGCTTTTTGCTTTCCTACCAATATAATTGTTCTTTGTTCTCCACCTTATCACAGACAGTCCAACTATTCTTTCCACTCATTCCCTTCTTGAATGTAAAACTTTTGTTTTCTCATCTTCCAGATCCTGAGAGATTAACAAGACTTGATCTGAATTGTTTTTTTCCTATTTTAAGTAACTCACACCCTGATCTCTTTCCATGGATGTACTCTGACAATAAATCTGATATCTGAAATCTACCACCATTCTCACATTTCTCTTAAATGTTCTCCCCCACCCCTGTAATCTCTTCCACTTTTATCGGTCCAGTATTTCTTACCCCTTACCCATCCACCATCCCCAAAACTTCTTATGTTTCCAATCTCTCCTTTCCACTTAAGCCTTGACAAAGTGACCCTACCTGAAAATTTGACTGATCATTTCTTTCCACACTTGCTCCTTGGCCCACTGCCCCTCATTATTCACTCTAGACCAGATCTACTGTACACTCGAGAGTGTAGGAGAATAAGATCAAGATTCCTTTATTGTCATGTAATAGTATAGAATGTGTAATATTACACAAAATTGCCTTCTTCCTCTCATAAGAGTATCCATTAATGCCACCCTGCACCCTTGCTGTAAGAGGACATCTCATTGAAAGTTCCAAAACTCTGAGGGGTTATGACAAGCAAGATGGAGGGAGGTTGTTTACTCTGGTTGATAAATCCAGGACCAAAGGTCACATTCTTAGAATAAGGAACAGGTGACTTAAAAGTAAAATGAGGAGAAAGTTATTTTCAGCACAGACTAGAAGGGCCAAAGTGGCCCATTTCTGTGCTGTAATGTTCTATGGATCTAATTTCATTGAAATGATAGAATAGGTTTGAATGATTGTCTCCTGTTTCTAAATTCTATGCTCTTATGTTCTTACTTAAACAGTGTTGCAGCAAGGATCAATGCAAAACAATTATAAGACCAAGTCATGGTTGGCAAAGACTCCAAGTCTCTAAAAGAACTGATTTGATGATGATCATTACAGAAGTAGAGGTACAAAATACAAATGCACTGATATTCTCACTTGCTGCAATTTGATACATCTGTACAAACCTGTAATTACTTCATCTACAAATGAGAATTGGGCTAAAAAGCAATACCTTGATGATATGAAAATGTATCATATAGCAAACAAAACTTACAGATTCTGGTATGATGTAAGATAGAGAAACATACTAATTGTATGTTTTCAGCTAGTGATTATGAAATAGTCTCAGCTGCCATGACTAAACGTGTGTGAACTGCAGTGATATGGATTTTTACTTGCCTGCTTGTTTTACTTTGAACTTCACATATATTCAAAATACATAATTTAGCTATTCTACAAATACCAGGACTGGTCACTTTGTAAAAGTATTGCTGTTTGGCAAATGAGTGTAAGTTTTCTGGAAAAAATGGGATATTAATATAAAGCAGTAAAAATAGTCAAATATCCTAATAGCACACTCTGTTGTGCGATTTAATCTCAGTAAATCTTTGAAATGATTGAAGTAATGTATCCTTCAATAAATTTTTGACATGTTTTCCTTGATGAGTTTTTCATTGACTTTTCCCTTGTTCTTGTCCAATGCAGGTTTTGGAATGTTGCATTTCAACATGGTATTCCATCACTGCAGTCTGTTAAATGCATTGATTTTTTTTCAAATAAATGTCTCCAAATTATATTCTGGTATGAAACATTTCCATTTCTCTCTCATTTTAATCAGATATTTTCTTTACGATGATTTGATCTGTCCTAACCCATCTGATTTTCATCTAAAAATCAATTTTAAATGAATCAATCTCATCTTGATATTATGCCCTGGGTCTTCTCCATTTATTTCAAGGGCAGTTACTCTTTTATTGAAGTGGGGGTGGGTATTTTAACCCTGAATTTGTGCAAAAGTGCTGAGAGGATTTAAGAAGAAAATGATTAAATACAAAAGTGCAATGGTATTTTTTTTGGGGTGATAACTTCATTTTGAAACTTACTTAAGAAAATGCAGAGATTCAGCTTAACACATTATGCAAAGGTCAGAACCGCATGAAGATTTTAATGAGAATAGTGTTTCAACCAACATTCTATGCCATTTTGTGGGGGTGGCAATGCTCACTGATTGTGTAATTGAATTGAATATTGCCACAGGTACTGAGATACAGTGAAAAGCTTTCGATGCTATCAAGACGAGAACTTTGGACTACAAATTGGAATTGCTGATTCAAAAAATATTATGGCACTGGGGACTGATGATAGGAATGCCATCGAATGCTCAGATGAGATGAATAGGCTCTCTTTTATTGAACACAATACTCCAAGTGTGGTCTCACCAGAGATTTCTACAGTTGCAACATGACCTCCTGACTCTCGGAACTCAATCCTCTGACTAATGAAGCCCAGCATCCCTTAGGCCTTCTTAACCATCCAATTAACCTGCATGACAATCTTGAGAGATGTATGGATTTGGACCCCAAGCTCCCTTTGTTCCTCCACAATGTCTTCAGGTTTGACCTTCCAAAATGTATCACCTCACACTTATCCAGATTGAACTCCATCTGCCACTTTTTCATCCATTTCTGCCTGGAGGTTGAACACTTTTCATCTTTGATGATTCAGAAATTTTTTTTGGAATCACTTGGACAAACTAATCATTAACAATTTGATTCTTAAGAGAACTGGCCTACAGACTACACAACTATACTCCAGGGATTGTTGTCTTGGATAAATGGACCACATATCTTGAGGATGCCTGCCAAAAGCTGTGCCTTCAAGTCAAGTCAACTTTATTTATAGTTCATACCATGCTCACATCTGTACTAAGAGTTCAAGAGCCTGATGGTTTGAGGAGAAAAGCTGTTTCTCACTCTGGACATAAGGGCCCGAGTGCTAGGGTAACTCCTGCCAGATGGCAGAAGGGAGAACAGTTTATATGCAGGATGTGTGGAGTCTTTCACAATGTTTATTGCCTTTCGCCTGCATCGAGTGTCCTTCATGGAGGGAAGAGGTTCCCCAATGATCTTTTCCGCTGACTTCAGTATCCTCTGCAGGGTCATGTGGTCCGAGGTTGTGCAGCTTCCAAACCAGGCACAGGTTGAACAGGATGCTCTCAATACATTCTCTGAAGAATGTAGTCAGGATGGGGGGGGGGGGTGGGGGGGCGGGGTAGGAGATGAACTTTCCACAGCCTTTGCAGGAAGTAGAGGTACTGCTGGACTTTTTTGGCTATGGAACCAATGTTAAGGGACCTCATTAGATTCTCCACCAGGTGTACTCCGAGGAATGTATTATTCTTGAGGACCTCAATGGTAGAGCTGTCAATGGCCAGCAGAGTGTGATCTCCCCAGGCTCTCCTGAAGTTGACAACCATCTATTTTGTTCTTTTAACATTCAGATATAGATTGTTTGTTCTGCACCAGTTCATTAGTGTCTGACTCTAGAACTATTAAGATTCAGAGGGAGAATAAGCAGACAAGATCTCAAGAAATTCAATATCAATAATTGCCTCATCCAGAGAAACTGACTGAACACCACTAAAGTCGGCATGGCAAGCTAGCACTGAGCCATGTGCGAGGGCCACAAGCGAGCTAAGAATCAGAATATGCATTCCTTCATCCACAGTAATATCTAATGCCATTGACTGATTAATGTTATTGTGTCATTTTCATCTGACAAGGTATTATGGTCATGAAGTCTATAGCAAGGAAATAGGCCATTTGGCCCAACTTAACCATGCCCACCAAGCTAGTCCATTTGTCTAAGTTTGGCCCTTATCCCTCTAAACCTTTCCTGTCCATGTACATGCCTGAAGATATTTTATAATCAAATATTACATTTCAATGACTAAACTAATCATCCATAATGCCACTTACTTAAATATAATGCCTGGAAACTATTGAACCATAAATTGATTACAGAAATATACAAAGCATTAAATAGCTGAAAGATTGTACATAAAATCAAAGCACTGAGACACAAGTCTAAAGAGGGGCGGAATTCATTCCTGAAAAATGCTGGATGATCCCAAGTTTCTGCGTCAGAGGGTCAAGAGTCCTGACAGACTTCAGAGATGCTAGTCAAAAACATACCAGTAAGATGATACTCTGCCCGGTCTTTATAACATAGGCTTTCTTGACTATGGAGCAGGTGTTAAGGGACCAGGTGAGATTCTTCGCCAGGTTCAGAGGGAGACTAAGCGGACAAGATCACAAGAAAGTCAAAATCAATAATTGCCATACCCAGAGAAGCTGGCTAAACATCAGTAAAGTCGGCTTCGCAAGCCAGCACTGAGCCATGTCTGAGGCCCACAAGCAAGCTTATGTTGGACAATTATTTGTTTTGGTTGTTCTTACAAAGTTCTTATTGATTTGTTCAAGAATACCTTTGTCAGAGATTGAGTAATTGATTGGTCAACTATAATTTTCTCTGAATTTATCATTGAGATGAATAGAAGGAAGAAACTAAATACTTTCTGAATGTTCTACTGTTGAAAATAAGCATCCATTAATACATTAGTACATACACTCAGCAGAGGTGCTGTTTTATTCATAAATTAAACAAAGCCTACTTGTTTTGTAGTGAACGTCTTTTGGGGGAAAAAAAACAACAGATATTCAAATGCAGTACAGTAAAAAGCTTATCTTTGTGAGGTTTTTCAGTTGGTTGTTTTTCCAGACTCTTTTGTGTAGTCTTCCAAAGGCGCTATTTGCCTTGGCGAGTCTGTTGTCTATCTCATTGTCGATCCTTGCATCTGATGAAATGGTGCAGCCGAGATAGGTAAACTGGTTGACCGTTTTGAGTTTTGTGTGCCCGATGGAGATGTGGGGGGGGCTGGTAGTCATGGTGGGGAGCTGGCTGATGGAGGACCTCAGTTTTCTTCAGGCTGACTTCCAGGCCAAACATTTTGGCAGTTTCCGCAAAGCAGGACGTCAAGCGCTGAAGAGCTGGCTCTGAATGGGCAACTAAAGCGGCATCGTCTGCAAAGAGTAGTTCACGGACAAGTTTCTCTTGTGTCTTGGTGTGAGCTTGCAGGCGCCTCAGATTGAAGAGACTGCCATCCGTGCGGTACCGGATGTAAACAGCGTCTTCATTGTTGGGTCTTTCATGGCTTGGTTCAGCATCATGCTGAAGAAGATTGAAAAGAGGGTTGGTGCGAGAAAACTGCACAAAGATAAGCGTATACAGAGCCGTTGTCATACCCACACTCCTGTTCGGCTCCGAATCATGGGTCCTCTACCGGCATCACCTACGGCTCCTAGAACGCTTCCACCAGCGTTGTCTCCGCTCCATCCTCAACATCCATTGGAGCGCTTTCATCCCTAACGTCGAAGTACTCGAGATGGCAGAGGTCGACAGCATCGAGTCCACGCTGCTGAACATCCAGATGCGCTGGATGGGTCACGTCTCCAGAATGGAGGACCATCGCCTTCCCAAGATCGTGTTATATGGCGAGCTCTCCACTGGCCACCGTGACAGAGGTGCACCAAAGAAAAGGTACAAGGACTGCCTAAAAAAATCTCTTGGTGCCTGCCACATTGACCACCGCCAGTGGGCTGATATCGCCTCAAACCATGCATCTTGGCGCCTCACAGTTTGGCGGGCAGCAACCTCCTTTGAAGAAGACCGCAGAGCCCACCTCACTGACAAAAGGCAAAGGAGGAAAAACCCAACACCCAACCCCAACCAACCAATTTTCCCCTGCAGCCGCTGCAACCGTGTCTGCCTGTCCCGCATCAGACTTGTCAGCCACAAACGAGCCTGCAGCTGACGTGGACTTTTACCCCCTCCATAAATCTTCGTCCGCGAAGCCAAGCCAAAGAGAGACAGTAAAAAGTACAAAAATCTGGATGCCAGAAATCCAGACCACCCGAGAATCTGGACTTCTTGAAAACTCTTAAGTTTTTAAATTTGGGACGCTTTTGTGTGCGTGCATGCATGCGTAAGCGCCATGGATGCACAGAAGTTGCAAAAATTCATGAATAAATATTTATTTATTTATTGTACTTTTATTTTATATAAAACATTTCTTTAATAAACTATCAAAATTTACCTGTTCATCTCTTCTCCTTAAATTTGTATTTTAAAAGTACTGCCCGAGAATCTGAAAAATTCAAAAATCCAGACCGACCGAACCCCTGAGCAATCCGGATTTTAGGACTTTTACTGTAATAGAAATTCTATAGTGAAATGCCAGCATTAAGCAACAATTTTGGCTTTCCTTATCTAAATAATATAGAAAGCATATGATTTTCACTGGGCTGAAAAAAACAATAAAGATTAAAAATATTTGTTCATTGCACACAATTACTTTAGTTTTAATTGCTTACATATGTTCAGTTGTCTGCTGTGGTTCCAAAGCTTTTTTCAGAATTACTGGTCCACATTAACATTTTGAACTGTGAAGTGGTTTCCTGTTCTCTCCTATGCCTGTAAAATGTTCCTGCAATTTCCCCAAAATACTATACATTATTTGAAAATGAAGGCACTTGAAAGATCCGTTTTGTGACAGAACATGCAAGAATATTTTTAATCAAATCAAAAGTCAAAGTCCTTATGTTTCCAATTTAGCAGAGGGACTTTACCAAAGTAGGCATGACTCAGTTATCTGACCACATTTCCTGTACAAACAAGGGAGTAGGATTAGGAAGTCTAGTTTATACAGAAAATTGCTCAGCAGTTTACATGAAGTACATTGTATAATAGAGTTTCTGTTCCATTTGAGGAAAAAAATTGCTTTTTTTGGACGTGGTAATATTTCACAAAAATCATTCATAATTGAATCTGGCTAACGAGAGCAATGCCAATGAGGCATTCTCAGAGGGAGATGACTTTTAGTTATTTCTTTTTGCCTTGAGCTTTCCTTCAACATTGGTTGCATTAATACCAAATAATACCATGGACAGCAGCATTCTGCAACAGTAAACTTCTCTAAAACCATTAACTATTTAACACTAAGAACAGTTTAATCCAGAGACAATCTTAAGAAAGAGATCCTAGCAATTAGAAAAAATAATAAATGAAACATAATTATTGATTATGGAGGATATTAAATATTATGGAGGATAATGTACTACATGAATCTGAGGGAGCTTCCTGGTTTCTTGGAGATTACAAAGCTTTTAATTTTCAAGTTGAAGAAACTAACCTGAATTAAATAATTCAGATGAAAGATCAATAAACCCATGTTGGGCTGCTGTGCTATCAGTTTCATTACGATGGTATTTTTCTCCCTGTCGCACCATTGAGAAACATTGAATCACATAAATGTGTTTATGTGAGTGGTGAATGTAAATTAAACTTGCAGTTCAAAGTTAACCCTTGTCGTTACAAGTTCTGTTTACCTTTTGCCATGTCTCGAGGGGAAGCCCCTCAAACAACAACAAAGCTGGGGGGGTAAGAAGCGACATGATGCCACAGTGGAGGTAATTGTATAAATAAAATGGAACGTAACAATGTACAATGAAGGAAATATATGCCACTAAGGGTGCGAAGAGACTTTGAATGGTTTTCCTTTTGTAAATAATTTATTGTGAATTCAATCTATTTTTGTTTAAAAAATCTGTTAACTGTTAATTATTTCAAATGTTTCTGATGATCATTTGCTATTAAATGTATAGAATATCATTCCTCCAGGTGTTGATCAGCCCTGGTCATTTTTAAAAATGTTTAATTATTTCTCTTATTTTTCCCATCTCCATTTTTGTTTTTATCCAGTTTTATTTACTTTTTCCTAGATGCTCATTAGAATTTTAAATTGAAACCACCCACTCTTTCACTTCTTTCTCTATTGTTTCTGACTAAGAATCAGAATCCTTTGATTGGGTAAATTAACACTTGTTGGTCCTCTCAGTCAGGCATCACATACCTTGCTTGTCTCTGCAACATTACATTGTTAGCCACTTGCAAGGGGAAGTGTAATTAACATTAGGTATTACAAGATGCCTTGCTGTAATGCTTCTCTCAAATGAATTTTGTGGTCAAGCAAGAATGAAAAGCATTCTGTGGTTCTCACCTCTCACTTTAATTTATCTAAAACTTAGTAATGGGACAGGTGGAACTATTTGTAGATTATATCAAAATCTAACTTTATAAATAGCACAATCAAATCAATTTTCATCTTTAATATTTTAACAAACTCAAAAGAAAATATCAAAAACAAAATGGTATATAGAAATGCAGCAGGTCGGGCAGTGCCAGTGTAGATGGAGAACATTATGACATCATTTATGACATCAGTGTAGATGAAGAACATTATGACATCATTTATGACATCAGTGTAGATGGAGAACATTATGACATCATTTAAATTTAAATTGTGGCTGATTGACTCCCTTCTGAAGATGTCCCGTGAATACTCAAAGAATAATAAGATCTGACTTGGGAATTTATCATGGACAAAATCTTGGTCTGGGAAATATTTCAAGGCCCATCGAGGGCAATATATGTGAGTTGTCAGTGTAGACTAGCTCCACTGAACTTTAGGAAAGCAGAAATATTTCAAGACAAAGTGATCGATTGTTTAAAACAGCTGCTTCAAACTCTTAAGTCTATTCAAGATTTTAAACCATTCAAACCTTATTTACTGCATCTGTTTTGAAGATGATCCACATGAACCTTTTGCTGGAATCCATCACTGGCCCATGAGATGGGGAACCCCTGAAATTAGGAGCTTTCTTGATATGCTCCAGTGATCACCCATTTGCAAGATTATTGCTCAGCAAAATCAGACAAGGCGCTTCAGAGGGAGTGCAAAAATCAGGAAGAATAAATTAGGAAAGAAAATAAATCTTGATTTTTCAGCCCAAAATGTAAATCCTAAACAAAAATCCTGTCCTCTTAGTTGAACAATATGGGAAAAGAAATGAAAATGTGAAAGTGGTGGGTGGGGGGGGGGGACAACTCAATTTAAGATCACTGGTTTAATTTTAATTCAGGTGTTATCACAAAAATTGAAAAAAATCCTGAGTACTCCAACTAAATAATGTCGATTTTTAATTTGTTTTTGTCTCCAGTCCGGGGGGGAAAAAAGAATTAAGCGATGAACAGGAGCGCAGACAACTTCCACGAAATATGTGGAGGCTGTTTCTGCATCTGTGCTTTCCTGCTGCATCCGGAGTCCGGGCAAGGCGGAGGCAGCGAGAGTGAGCAGCGGAGGGGAAGGTCGCTGATCCAGGGCTGACCAGCGGGAGGCAGGTCTGAAAGTGAGCCCAACGCCCAGGGCACATCAGAGGGCAAAGGACCAACCTCTCCTAGTTTGGCATGCTTCACCTCTTGATAATTAGACCCCCCACCTCCTCCCCTCCCACCCATTGAAATCAATAACAGTGCAAGCACATATTTGAGCAGATAGATCATCCCTGAGGAGCATTCGGTTTAATAACCTGCTGGATAGGATCCAATCAGCAATCAGAACTTGGTTTGCTGCAATGTAACCCAGTCCAGGCTGTGCAAACTGCTTAGAATGTATTTAAATCATTAATTCTTAGATTTTTTTTAAAAAAAGCATCACTGTGCAGAGTCTTGCCCGCCTTTGGATCTGAGCCAAGACTTTTTTTTTCCTCCCCATTTTCATTCTCCGTTTAGAACAGCGTGATCATCATTCAGGAGTCCAGGAGCAGGCCCAGTGTGTGTTATATGTGGGCTCTGCATGACCAGGTTGTGCTTTTATTTTGATCAAGGAGAGAGAGAGAGATTACCATTGCATTCTTGTGAGTGTCTTTTTTTAAAAAAAACAATAGCCTTTTAATCACAGTAATGCAAGCTTTTATTTGCATTGTTTGTACCGAAATGTTGACTGTGGGAAGTTTCAATTTCTGTTTGCTGCATTGAATCAATTTAATTTTTCTCTTGCTTTTTTTTTAATGTTGCAGATTATTTAAAAAAAAAGATAACGATGAGTGATACAGGTGCAAAATCCAGCCAGCCTTTGGTAGTAAAACAGGAGGATGTCATGCCAAAGAGAGGACGCGGAAGACCCAGGAAGCAAACCCAAGTATGAAATGCACCATTTAACATTCTAAAATGCGCTTTTTAATGCAAGTACATTTCGCCATCATTTCTTTCGACTTGTGGCCGGACGAATTAACCATTTCAGGCGAACATGGTTCAATTTTGCTTGAATCCTTTCTCTCTCTCTTAGCGACCAGTGGAATACTTCTCTTCCCCCTCCTCCTCTCCTCTCCCTCCCACCTCCCCATAGCATTTTAATGCAAGTTTTCGAGCTGTTTTCCTCCTCTCTCGAATGCAAATATCTTCTGCTTGCTAACATGTCTTCATAAAACATCCCCGCCGTGGTGGCTTCGATGTACAAAATGCAGGAGAACCTTTCTGAATAATTTATCGATTTTAAAACTGTTGCGAATTGCGCAGCACCGTCCGGTTGTGAATGAGTAGGTCTCCTTCTCCTCTCTCCCCTCCAGCCCCCAGCCCCCCACCACTGCATTTTATTTGCTCGACCTTGGAGGAGAATGCAGGGCAGCTCCTGTGTTATTTGGGGGGGGGGGGGGGTAACACTTTGCATTCCCTCCTTCTGCTTTGTTACAACGTGACTTTCAGCACCAGCGCAAGCTGAGACCTTTAAACCACTGGTGAACCGGTAGTCCCGGCTCTCCTGCCTCTGCCAATTGGTCGAGTGCGGGAGGTCGCCGGGCTGCTGGGTGGTGGCTGGAATGGCTGCCAATCCCCGGGGCGGCGCCGAGTGATTGGTCGCGCGGATCTCGCGGGGCTGACGTCATCACGCCGCTGGGGCCCCACCCTCCCTCGCCGCCCCGCCGGACGGGCAGTGCGCTGGCCCCCGGCCCGAAGCGAGTGCTTTGAATGCATTCGTCGCGGGGCTGACGTCATCACGCCGCTGGGGCCCCACCCTCCCTCGCCGCCCCGCCGGACGGGCAGTGCGCTGGCCCCCGGCCCGAAGCGAGTGCTTTGAATGCATTCGTCGCCGGGCTGACGTCATCACGCCGCTGGGGGCCGGCCAGTGCGCTGGCCACGTGCACGAAGCGAGTGCTTTGAATGCATTCGTCGCGGGGTTGACGTCATCACGCCGCTGGGGGCCCCGCCCTCCCGGGCTGACGACATCACGCCGCTGGTGGCGGGCCGGACACGAAGGGAGGGCATTGAATGCATTCGTCATCACTTCTTCTCCCCGACCATCATTGAACAATTGTATCCCCCCCCCCTCCACCTTGATTGAAGGAGAACGATGGGTTAATTAGGATGACTGGAATACACCAACGTGCTGGGGGAAACTCAGCAGATCACGCAGGACCTTTGCGATTCTTCTCCAGCACGTTGGTGCCCCAGCAGCTGCAGACTTTCGTGTTTAACTTGATAGCCATGAAAAGTAAAACACGAAAGTCTGCAGACAGACACCGAGGTGGTTGAAGTAAAAATGCTGGGGCAACTCTGCAGGTCAAACAGTAGAGAGCAAAGATGTCAGCAGGTGCCCGAACAAAATGGTGGGTGGGGGGTTCAATTTCAATAAATGAAATCGTGTATGATTTCAACCAAACTTGCATTATTTTAAAGTGAGGCAGAGTGTTGTTCAGACAGTTTTGGCTCTCGCCCTCAGTGCATGAAGAGATCACAGACCAGCATTTTGTAAAGAATTTGGTCCTCTGATGACTTGCCAGCAAAACACATCCAAATAGTACTTTCCAACACCCAACCCCAACCCCAACCAACCAATTTTCCCCTGCAGCCGCTGCAACCGTGTCTGCCTGTCCCGCATCGGACTTGTCAGCCACAAACGAGCCTGCAGCTGACGTGGACTTTTTACCCCCTCCATAAATCTTCGTCCGCGAAGCCAAGCCAAAGAAAGAAGATTAAAACAGACTTTCATAGAATACCTCTGTGGTTTGACCACTGTTGTGCAAACCTTTTGCAATGTGCTGCATATTATTTAAATAGTGCGTGAAGATGTTTAATGGGAAATTTTACCCACACACTGCAAATTAATGTAAAAAGATGAGGTACTATCAAAGCTATCCTGAAATCAGAAACTAATAAACCACAGATGGTGGAAATCCTGAAATAAAACAAATGATTGAAATACTCATCAAGTCATTGACCACTTCTTCAGAACGATTTCCATTTCCCTGGATCATGGCTAGCCCATTGAGTATTTTCAATACTTTATTTTTTATTATTTATTGCTAGCCCATTGAGTATTTCAATACTTTCTTTTTTATTATTTATTGCTAGCCCATTGAGTATTTTCAATACTTTCTTTTTTTATTATTTATTGCTAGCCCATTGAGTATTTTCAATACTTTTTTTTATTACTTATTGCTAGCCCATTGAGTATTTCAATACTTTCTTTTTTATTACTTATTGCTAGCCCATTGAGTATTTTCAATACTGTCTTTTTTATTATTTATTGCTTGCCCATTATTTTCAATACTTTCTTTTTTATTACTTATTGCTAGCCCATTGAGTATTTTCAATACTTTCTTTTTTATTATTTATTGCTAGCCCATTGTGTATTTTCAATACTTTTTTTAATTATTTATTGCTAGCCCATTGAGTATTTTCAATACTTTCTTTTTTATTATTTATTGCTAGCCCATTGAGTATTTTCAATACTTTCTTTTTATTACTTATTGCTAGCCCATTGAGTATTTTCAATACTTTCTTTTTATTACTTATTGCTAGCCCATTGAGTATTTTCAATACTTTCTTTTTTATTACTTATTGCTAGCCCATTGAGTATTTTCAATACTTTCTTTTTTATTATTTATTGCTAGCCCATTGAGTATTTTCAATACTTTCTTTTTTATTACTTATTGCTAGCCCATTGAGTATTTCAATACTTTTTTTATTACTTATTGCTAGCCCATTGAGTATTTCAATACTTTCTTTTTTATTATTTATTGCTAGCCCATTGAGTATTTTCAATAGTTTCTTTTTTATTACTTATTGCTAGCCCATTGAGTATTTTCAATACTTTCTTTTTTATTACTTATTGCTAGCCCTTTGGGTATTTTCAATACTTTCTTTTTTATTATTTATTGCTAGCCCATTGAGTATTTTCAATACTTTCTTTTTATTACTTATTGCTAGCCCATTGAGTACTTCAATACTTTTTTATTACTTATTGCTAGCCCATTGAGTATTTTCAATACTTTCTTTTTTATTACTTATTGCTAGCCCTTTGAGTATTTTCAATATTTTTGTATTATTTATTGCTAGCCCATTAAGTATTTTTAATACTGTCTTTTTTATTATTTATTGCTAGCCCATTGAGTATTTTCAATACTTTATTTTTATTACTTATTGCTAGCCCATTGAGTATTTTCAATACTTTCTTTTTTATTATTTATTGCTAGCCCATTGAGTATTTTCAATTCTTTCTTTTTTATTACTTATTGCTAGCCCATTGAGTATTTTCAAAACTGTCTTTTTTATTATTTATTGCTAGCCCATTGAGTATTATCAATACTTTTTTTATTACTTATTGCTAGCCCATTGAGTATTTCAATACTTTTTTTATTATTTATTGCTAGCCCATTGAGTATTTTCAATACTTTCTTTTTTATTATTTATTGCTAGCCCATTGAGTATTTCAATACTTTCTTTTTTATTATTTATTGCTAGCCCATTGAGTATTTTCAATACTTTCTTTTTATTACTTATTGCTAGCCCATTGAGTACTTCAATACTTTTTATTACTTATTGCTAGCCCATTGAGTATTTACAATACTTTCTTTTTTATTACTTATTGCTAGCCCATTGAGTATTTTCAATATTTTTTTATTATTTATTGCTAGCCCATTGAGTATTTTTAATACTGTCTTTTATTATTTATTGCTAGCCCATTGAGTATTTTCAATACTTTCTTTTTTATTATTTATTGCTAGCCCATTGAGTATTTTCAATACTTTTTTTTTATTATTTATTGCTAGCCCATTGAGTATTTTCAATTCTTTTTTATTACTTATTGCTAGCCCATTGAGTATTTTCAACACTGTCTTTTTTATTACTTATTGCTAGCCCGTTGAGTATTTTCAATACTGTCTTTTTTATTACTTATTGCTAGCCCATTGAGTATTTTCAATACTGTCTTTTTTATTACTTATTGCTAGCCCGTTGAGTATTTTCAATACTGTCTTTTTTATTACTTATTGCTAGCCCATTGAGTATTTTCAATACTGTCTTTTTTATTATTTATTGCTAGCCCATTGAGTATTTTCAATACTTTCTTTTTTATTACTTATTGCTAGCCCATTGAGTATTTTCAATACTTTCTTTTTTATTACTTATTGCTAGCCCATTGAGTATTTTCAATACTTTCTTTTTTTATTATTTATTGCTAGCCCATTGATTATTTTCAATACTTTCTTTTTTATTATTTATTGCTGGCCCATTGAGTATTTTCAATACTTTCTTTTTTATTATTTATTGCTAGCCCATTGAGTATTTTCAATACTGTATTTTTTATTATTTATTGATAGCCCATTGAGTATTTTCAATACTGTATTTTTTATTATTTATTGATAGCCCATTGAGTATTTTCAATACTTTCTTTTTATTACTTATTGCTAGCCCATTGAGTATTTTCAATACTTTTTTATTACTTATTGCTAGCCCGTTGAGTATTTCAATAATTTTTTTATTACTTATTGCTAGCCCATTGAGTATTTTCAATACTGTCTTTTTTATTATTTATTGCTAGCCCATTGAGTATTTTCAATACTTTCTTTTTTATTACTTATTGCTAGCCCATTGAGTATTTTCAATACTGTCTTTTTTATTATTTATTGCTAGCCCATTGAGTATTTTCAATACTTTCTTTTTTATTACTTATTGCTAGCCCATTGAGTATTTCAATAATTTTTTTATTAATTATTGCTAGCCCATTGAGTATTTTAAGTACTGTCTTTTTTATTATTTATTGGTAGCCCATTGAATATTTTCAATATTTTCTTTTTATTACTTATTGCTAGCCCATTGAGTATTTTCAATACTTTCTTTTTATTACTTATTGCTAGCCCATTGAGTATTTTCAATACTTTTTTATTACTTATTGCTAGCCCATTGAGTATTTCAATAATTTTTTTATTACTTATTGCTAGCCCATTGAGTATTTTCAAAACTGTCTTTTTTATTATTTATTGCTAGCCCATTGAGTATTTTCAATACTTTCTTTTTTATTACTTATTGCTAGCCCATTGAGTATTTCAATAATTGTTTTATTAATGATTGCTAGCCCATTGAGTATTTTAAGTACTGTCTTTTTTATTATTTATTGTTAGCCCATTGAATATTTTCAATATTTTCTTTTTATTACTTATTGCTAGCCCATTGAGTACTTCAATACTTTTTTTATTACTTATTGCTAGCCCATTGAGTATTTTCAATACTTTCTTTTTATTACTTATTGCTAGCCCATTGAGTATTTTCAATACTTTCTTTTTATTACTTATTGCTAGCCCATTGAGTATTTTCAATACTTTCTTTTTTATTACTTATTGCTAGCCCATTGAGCATTTCAATAATTTTTTTATTACTTATTGCTAGCCCATTGAGTATTTTCAATACTGTCTTTTTTATTATTTATTGCTAGCCCATTGAGTATTTTCAATTCTTTCTTTTTTATTACTTATTGCTAGCCCATTGAGTATTTCAATATTTTTTTATTACTTATTGCTAGCCCATTGAGTATTTTCAATATTTTTTTATTATTTATTGCTAGCCCATTGAGTATTTTCAATACTGTCTTTTTTATTATTTATTGCTAGCCCATTGAGTATTTTCAATACTTTCTTTTTTATTACTTATTGCTAGCCCATTGAGTATTTCAATATTTTTTTATTACTTATTGCTAGCCCATTGAGTATTTTCAATACTGTCTTTTTTATTACTTATTGCTAGCCCATTGAGTATTTTCAATATTTTTTTATTATTTATTGCTGGCCCATTGAGTATTTTCAATACTGTCTTTTTTATTATTTATTGCTAGCCCATTGAGTATTTTCAATACTTTCTTTTTTATTATTCATTGCTAGCCCATTGCGTATTTTCATACTTTCTTTTTTATTATTTATTGCTAGCCCATTGAGTATTTTCAATACTTTCTTTTTTATTATTTATTGCTAGCCCATTGAGTATTTTCAATACTTTCTTTTTTTATTATTTATTGCTAGCCCATTGAGTATTTTCAATACTTTCTTTTTTTATTATTTATTGCTAGCCCATTGAGTATTTTCAATACTTTCTTTTTTATTACTTATTGCTAGCCCATTGAGTATTTTCAATACTGTCTTTTTTATTATTTATTGCTAGCCCATTGAGTATTTTCAATACTTTCTTTTTTATTACTTATTGCTAGCCCATTGAGTATTTCAATAATTTTTTTATTAATTATTGCTAGCCCATTGAGTATTTTAAGTACTGTCTTTTTTATTATTTATTGGTAGCCCATTGAATATTTTCAATATTTTCTTTTTATTACTTATTGCTAGCCCATTGAGTATTTTCAATACTTTCTTTTTATTACTTATTGCTAGCCCATTGAGTATTTTCAATACTTTTTTATTACTTATTGCTAGCCCATTGAGTATTTCAATAATTTTTTTATTACTTATTGCTAGCCCATTGAGTATTTTCAAAACTGTCTTTTTTATTATTTATTGCTAGCCCATTGAGTATTTTCAATACTTTCTTTTTTATTACTTATTGCTAGCCCATTGAGTATTTCAATAATTTTTTTATTAATTATTGCTAGCCCATTGAGTATTTTAAGTACTGTCTTTTTTATTATTTATTGTTAGCCCATTGAATATTTTCAATATTTTCTTTTTATTACTTATTGCTAGCCCATTGAGTACTTCAATACTTTTTTTATTACTTATTGCTAGCCCATTGAGTATTTTCAATACTTTCTTTTTATTACTTATTGCTAGCCCATTGAGTATTTTCAATACTTTCTTTTTATTACTTATTGCTAGCCCATTGAGTATTTTCAATACTTTCTTTTTTATTACTTATTGCTAGCCCATTGAGCATTTCAATAATTTTTTTATTACTTATTGCTAGCCCATTGAGTATTTTCAATACTGTCTTTTTTATTATTTATTGCTAGCCCATTGAGTATTTTCAATACTTTCTTTTTTATTACTTATTGCTAGCCCATTGAGTATTTCAATATTTTTTTATTACTTATTGCTAGCCCATTGAGTATTTTCAATACTGTCTTTTTTATTACTTATTGCTAGCCCATTGAGTATTTTCAATATTTTTTTATTATTTATTGCTGGCCCATTGAGTATTTTTAATACTGTCTTTTATTATTTATTGCTTGCCCATTGAGTATTTTCAATACTTTCTTTTTTATTATTTATTGCTAGCCCATTGAGTATTTTCAATACTTTTTTTTTATTATTTATTGCTAGCCCATTGAGTATTTTCAATTCTTTTTTATTACTTATTGCTAGCCCATTGAGTATTTTCAATACTGTCTTTTTTATTACTTATTGCTAGCCCGTTGAGTATTTTCAATACTGTCTTTTTTATTACTTATTGCTAGCCCATTGAGTATTTTCAATACTGTCTTTTTTATTATTTATTGCTAGCCCATTGAGTATTTTCAATACTTTCTTTTTTATTACTTATTGCTAGCCCATTGAGTATTTTCAATACTTTCTTTTTTATTACTTATTGCTAGCCCATTGAGTATTTTCAATACTTTCTTTTTTTATTATTTATTGCTAGCCCATTGATTATTTTCAATACTTTCTTTTTTATTATTTATTGCTGGCCCATTGAGTATTTTCAATACTTTCTTTTTTATTATTTATTGCTAGCCCATTGAGTATTTTCAATACTGTATTTTTTATTATTTATTGATAGCCCATTGAGTATTTTCAATACTGTATTTTTTATTATTTATTGATAGCCCATTGAGTATTTTCAATACTTTCTTTTTTATTATTTAATGCTAGCCCATTGAGTATTTTCAATACTTTCTTTTTATTACTTATTGCTAGCCCATTGAGTATTTTCAATACTTTTTTATTACTTATTGCTAGCCCGTTGAGTATTTCAATAATTTTTTTATTACTTATTGCTAGCCCATTGAGTATTTTCAATACTGTCTTTTTTATTATTTATTGCTAGCCCATTGAGTATTTTCAATACTTTCTTTTTTATTACTTATTGCTAGCCCATTGAGTATTTTCAATACTGTCTTTTTTATTATTTATTGCTAGCCCATTGAGTATTTTCAATACTTTCTTTTTTATTACTTATTGCTAGCCCATTGAGTATTTCAATAATTTTTTTATTAATTATTGCTAGCCCATTGAGTATTTTAAGTACTGTCTTTTTTATTATTTATTGGTAGCCCATTGAATATTTTCAATATTTTCTTTTTATTACTTATTGCTAGCCCATTGAGTATTTTCAATACTTTCTTTTTATTACTTATTGCTAGCCCATTGAGTATTTTCAATACTTTTTTATTACTTATTGCTAGCCCATTGAGTATTTCAATAATTTTTTTATTACTTATTGCTAGCCCATTGAGTATTTTCAAAACTGTCTTTTTTATTATTTATTGCTAGCCCATTGAGTATTTTCAATACTTTCTTTTTTATTACTTATTGCTAGCCCATTGAGTATTTCAATAATTTTTTTATTAATTATTGCTAGCCCATTGAGTATTTTAAGTACTGTCTTTTTTATTATTTATTGTTAGCCCATTGAATATTTTCAATATTTTCTTTTTATTACTTATTGCTAGCCCATTGAGTACTTCAATACTTTTTTTATTACTTATTGCTAGCCCATTGAGTATTTTCAATACTTTCTTTTTATTACTTATTGCTAGCCCATTGAGTATTTTCAATACTTTCTTTTTATTACTTATTGCTAGCCCATTGAGTATTTTCAATACTTTCTTTTTTATTACTTATTGCTAGCCCATTGAGCATTTCAATAATTTTTTTATTACTTATTGCTAGCCCATTGAGTATTTTCAATACTGTCTTTTTTATTATTTATTGCTAGCCCATTGAGTATTTTCAATACTTTCTTTTTTATTACTTATTGCTAGCCCATTGAGTATTTCAATATTTTTTTATTACTTATTGCTAGCCCATTGAGTATTTTCAATATTTTTTTATTATTTATTGCTAGCCCATTGAGTATTTTCAATACTGTCTTTTTTATTATTTATTGCTAGCCCATTGAGTATTTTCAATACTTTCTTTTTTATTACTTATTGCTAGCCCATTGAGTATTTCAATATTTTTTTATTACTTATTGCTAGCCCATTGAGTATTTTCAATACTGTCTTTTTTATTACTTATTGCTAGCCCATTGAGTATTTTCAATATTTTTTTATTATTTATTGCTGGCCCATTGAGTATTTTCAATACTGTCTTTTTTATTATTTATTGCTAGCCCATTGAGTATTTTCAATACTTTCTTTTTTATTATTCATTGCTAGCCCATTGCGTATTTTCATACTTTCTTTTTTATTATTTATTGCTAGCCCATTGAGTATTTTCAATACTTTCTTTTTTATTATTTATTGCTAGCCCATTGAGTATTTTCAATACTTTCTTTTTTTATTATTTATTGCTAGCCCATTGAGTATTTTCAATACTTTCTTTTTTTATTATTTATTGCTAGCCCATTGAGTATTTTCAATACTTTCTTTTTTATTACTTATTGCTAGCCCATTGAGTATTTTCAATACTGTCTTTTTTATTATTTATTGCTAGCCCATTGAGTATTTTCAATACTTTCTTTTTTATTACTTATTGCTAGCCCATTGAGTATTTCAATAATTTTTTTATTAATTATTGCTAGCCCATTGAGTATTTTAAGTACTGTCTTTTTTATTATTTATTGGTAGCCCATTGAATATTTTCAATATTTTCTTTTTATTACTTATTGCTAGCCCATTGAGTATTTTCAATACTTTCTTTTTATTACTTATTGCTAGCCCATTGAGTATTTTCAATACTTTTTTATTACTTATTGCTAGCCCATTGAGTATTTCAATAATTTTTTTATTACTTATTGCTAGCCCATTGAGTATTTTCAAAACTGTCTTTTTTATTACTTATTGCTAGCCCATTGAGTATTTTCAAAACTGTCTTTTTTATTATTTATTGCTAGCCCATTGAGTATTTTCAATACTTTCTTTTTTATTACTTATTGCTAGCCCATTGAGTATTTCAATAATTTTTTTATTAATTATTGCTAGCCCATTGAGTATTTTAAGTACTGTCTTTTTTATTATTTATTGTTAGTCCATTGAATATTTTCAATATTTTCTTTTTATTACTTATTGCTAGCCCATTGAGTACTTCAATACTTTTTTTATTACTTATTGCTAGCCCATTGAGTATTTTCAATACTTTCTTTTTATTACTTATTGCTAGCCCATTGAGTATTTTCAATACTTTCTTTTTATTACTTATTGCTAGCCCATTGAGTATTTTCAATACTTTCTTTTTTATTACTTATTGCTAGCCCATTGAGCATTTCAATAATATTTTTATTACTTATTGCTAGCCCATTGAGTATTTTCAATACTGTCTTTTTTATTATTTATTGCTAGCCCATTGAGTATTTTCAATACTTTCTTTTTTATTACTTATTGCTAGCCCATTGAGTATTTCAATATTTTTTTATTACTTATTGCTAGCCCATTGAGTATTTTCAATATTTTTTTATTATTTATTGCTAGCCCATTGAGTATTTTCAATACTGTCTTTTTTATTATTTATTGCTAGCCCATTGAGTATTTTCAATACTTTCTTTTTTATTACTTATTGCTAGCCCATTGAGTATTTCAATATTTTTTTATTACTTATTGCTAGCCCATTGAGTATTTTCAATACTGTCTTTTTTATTACTTATTGCTAGCCCATTGAGTATTTTCAATATTTTTTTATTATTTATTGCTGGCCCATTGAGTATTTTCAATACTGTCTTTTTTATTATTTATTGCTAGCCCATTGCGTATTTTCAATACTTTCTTTTTTATTATTCATTGCTAGCCCATTGCGTATTTTCATACTTTCTTTTTTATTATTTATTGCTAGCCCATTGAGTATTTTCAATACTTTCTTTTTTATTATTTATTGCTAGCCCATTGAGTATTTTCAATACTTTCTTTTTTTATTATTTATTGCTAGCCCATTGAGTATTTTCAATACTTTCTTTTTTTATTATTTATTGCTAGCCCATTGAGTATTTTCAATACTTTCTTTTTTTATTATTTATTGATTTTCAAATAAATTGTTCTATTATATTGACATTAGATGCAATGGTAGGCACACTACATGTTGCAGTTAGCATGAGTTTGACCAGGCAAATAATTTAGTTTGCATCAGCTATCAGTGATTTCTACTTGGTCATTTTATTTGCATTCCCCCCTTCCCCCACCCCCAATTTCCCCTTTTTAATGAAAGGAACCAGCCAAGTTCCTGTTCCAAGATAAAGTACAATCTGATTTGCATTGAAGGCAGAATTGAAAGCATTGTTGGTTTTATTAACTAGACAAGAATGTCACATTGTTTGATAAAGTATCAGTTGAAATTATTACCTTGTGATTTCTTAAGCAAATCACTTAAGTGGTCTCCCACTATGAACTGGCAGCTTGTGATCATTGTTCTACATAAACTAGTTCTAGATCACTGTATACATTGTGTGTATTTATTCACGTAAACTTCAAAAGTACACTTTTTTTCATATCTAAATATTTTTTGTATTTTGTTAATTCGGTAAGGGCACATTTCACTTTTGGTAAAATGAACAGTTCCGATGAACTGAATAGAACTTTTCCCTTTATCATCGTCAGGACTAACTTATCAAAAGTTAGTTGCTAACATGAAACAAATAGTTTGATTTACTTCGACTTTGCCAGAAATTCTGATTAAAACATTTTATCTTTTTAAAGGAACCGACAGGGGCTCCCATTCCAAAGCGACCACGAGGAAGACCAAGAGGAAGTAAAAATAAGGTTTCTTCTTCTAAATCTGGCAGAGTAAGTCCATGATTTTGTAAAACTATTATTATTAGTATGTTCATATTTGCAATTACAATGGTTTTTTTAAATCCTTGTTTTTCATCACATTTTTGGATAATTTGGCAATGTTCAGACAAGAAACTTTCTTAGCAGAAAAATGTGCTATGATTCGATATCTCAAACATGTTTAAAGAATACATGCACCTATTTTCTGTTTTTGTGTGTGCTGAGCTTATTTTTAGCAAGTAACATTTCTAATTTCGTAAAGATAATGCTTTTGCACATCTTGTTAAAATATTTATTGATGCCCAAGATTAATATGTGGGAATACTTACTTGGAAGATTTTTGATTAGCATGTGGAACAGATCATTGCCTGTCGGTCTCAACTTCTATTTCCTTTTCATTGTGTCTCACTGCTATGGCATTTAAATTTGTTTTCCATGGTTGGGTAAAGTTGTTCATATAACAATATTGGATAGAGATGTTCAAGACTTGGTTACTACCTTTGAATTGTTTTCCAATACTGTTCTGAATTGGGCAATACACAAAAGTGCTGGAGAAGCTCAGCAGGTTACACAGCATCCATAGGGATCAAATGGATATGACCAGTGTTTCAGGCCTGAGCTCTTCATCAAGGAATGAGGAGAAAGTAGGCAGACCCTGAATTTAGGCTTTCTCCTCGTACCTTGATGAAGAGCTTGGGCCCAAAATATTGGATGCTGCATGACCTGCTGAGTTTCTCCAGCATTGCATTACCATCCCAGCATCTGCAGACTTTCTTGTTTAACTGTTTGTTTGTTAGCCAGTTGTACACTTCAAGGCTACAACCAGCAAAGGCCAGTATGTGAAGATGACCTCTTTTGACTAGTGCCCTGTTATCTTTTGCATCTGAGGGCAGGTTTAATGAAGTATGCTAATAAAATCTCTGAAATTATTTCTCTCTCAATCTTAATCCTTTGTATCTAGTCAGTTATCAATTATTACTGGATCAAGATTTCTAAAACAAGAATGTTTGAATATTATCATAATGCTGTTTGTGAGATTGCTAAGTGCAAATTGACTGATAGATTGAAAATAATGAGAACTTTAATTTAAAATATTATTTCAATGGCTGTAGTCCTGTGGTGTCAAAGCACACTAGCTGTCAATTTGGTGTTGAAAATGGAGTGTGTAATGCAGGTATTTAGTGCATTGCAACAAAAGCATTCTATATCTCTTTTTGAGTTTATCATCCACCAGCAGTTACTCAAATGTCCCTGATATATTAAAAAGTTTTTTAAAAAAAAACTAACTTCATAAACTGTTTTGAATCATTTTGATAGGTGAAACAGTCGAGAAAGAGAGTGCATGCAAATAACAGTAACTTGGTACACAAACCTTGTGAAAAATAAGTAAACACCCATTTGGAAACTATAGGTATTAAAATGTGTAATTTCTTATTGCAACCATATTTCATATTAGTTGCTAGATATTTTGTGGTGCTAAAATTGAAATATTATTTTGTTAAGTAATTGAATAATCGAATTGAATTTTTTTTTGTAACGAAAGATTCACTTGAAAGTTGCAAAGGAAATAGGGTCTATCTATAAAAACACTATTTTTGCTCCTGTCATCATATCATACTAAATAATTTTATTGATGGTATTGTTGAAGTACAAATAAAATATTAACTTCAGTAGTTTACAGGGAAAGATGCTTGACACCTTAATTCTGTGGCAAAGATTTAGACTGGCTTGTTCAAATAAATCATGGGGCTATCTTGCCTACCACAATTCATTAAAATGTTGGCACACCACGTAACTAATATAAAATTGAATATAATGTAGCTTTGGATGGTTGCTATTTGTTATTAACATTCAGCCATTTAAAATCACAGTGTTATTGGTGGGGGTGGTGGTGGGGGGGGGGGGTGTAAATGAGCGAACATAACAACAGGAAAATTTAAATATCTTGCATCCATTTTTGGGTCCTGATCCAAAAAGTTGACTATTTCTGCCATGGATGCTGCCTGACCTACTGAGTCCTTCCAGGACTCTTTCTTTTGTTCTCTCTGTATTGCACAGTCAGTTTGTTTACATTCGTTGTCTGTTTCAGTTTTTTTACATGTTTATCTTTTTGCACAACCAGTTAGTGGTAATTCTGCCTCGCCTGCAGGAAAAAGGAATCTCAGGGTTGTATGAGATGTCATGTATGTACTCTGACAATAAATCTGAAATCTGAACCCATTGTTTACTCAAGATTTTGGCACCTGCAGTTTTGGTGGTT
Source organism: Narcine bancroftii (assembly GCF_036971445.1). Taxonomy (NCBI): domain Eukaryota; kingdom Metazoa; phylum Chordata; class Chondrichthyes; order Torpediniformes; family Narcinidae; genus Narcine; species Narcine bancroftii. The sequence goes on along the minus strand of NC_091473.1, from coordinate 236,253,346 downwards.
CTCTATCATTTTGCATCAATCGATTGAAGAAGAATTCAGTAGATTTTACAAATATTGCACAGATTACCATTTGATACCCTGCTAAAATGTAACCATTTCCATTTCAAGATTGTATTCCATGGCAGCAGTTACCCAATGCAATGTACAACTCTGAACTATTAAAATAATATACATGTTGACGATGCTCATTCATTGATTTTTTTTTTTCAGTGAAAAGGTTGAATTTCACATATGAAACCTGTCCCTGCTTCAGAACCACAGTGCAGCACAAATACTGTCCTGGAATTTTTTTTTATGTAAAAGATTCATATGTTATGGGCAGAGAGTGAGAGGGGGGAGGCTAGTGGAGTTGTTCAAGTGAACCGGCACGGACTTGTAGGGCCAATATGGCCTGTTTCCAGGCTGTAAGCTGTTATATGACAGTCGTGAATATGAGTGCAATCAATTAAATAATGTTCATTCAGGGTGCCTTTTACATACCACTTACAGACAGCTGGACATTTTGTCAAGCTTTTGCTGCAGTACATTATCTTTTTTAGTGATCAGGTTTTGAAAGTGGCAACTTGGGTGGTGAAGGAAACATATCATGTGTTTGCTTTCATTAGACAGGAGATTGAGTGCAAAGGTTGGGACCACATGATTCACCTGTACAAGCACACATTTCCCAGTCATAGAAGGAACAACAATAAATTGGATGGGGTGTAGAGGTGAATGAAGATATTGCTGAGATTAGTGAGCTTGTGTTGCAGAGATTAGATAGGCTGGGTCCTTATTCCCTAAAGTGTAGAAGAATGAGGGGTGATCTTATAAAGGTTTATAAAATTGTTAGGGATGTGAATAAAGTGAATGCTTACAGTCTTTCTTTCCCCCCCCCCCCTCCCACCCCACGATTTTCCAAAAAGGATAGGTGATTAAGAAGAATTTAAGGTGAGAAGAGAGAGATTTAAGATGGACTTGAGTGTCAAAATTTTTCATCCAGAGGGTAGTCTGTATCTGGAATGAGCTGCCAGTGGAGACTATAGAAGTAGGCACAATTTTGAAATTCAGAAGACATTTGGACATGTATATGGATAGGAAGGATGTAAAATATGGATCAAATGCAGACAAACTCCAGAAGGCAAACTTGGTCAGCATGGACAAACTGGTTGAAGAGCCTGTTCTATGCTGTATGACTGTATCTCAAACTGCTGAGATAGATAATTATAGTAATGTAAATATGTCTGAAATTCTTGCTTGCTGCACCCAAACAAGTACTTGTAAAAAGAAATTAAGCCAACTGAATTAAATCAAGAGATAAAAATTCACAATAAGATAGATCATCTATATTCACTGTAATCCTAGCGCACAAGTGACTTGCAATAAATCCATGATTTGTGTTCCAAGGAGCGGTTCAAGAGTCTGATAGCTGTTGGAAAGCTTGAATGTTGAGGTGCTAATTTTCATGCTTGTACACCTTCTATCCAAAGGGAGCAGAGAGAAAAGGCTGTGACCACCATGGGGGTGGTGATAGTTCTTTGTTGTTGGCTGCCTTCTTGAGGCAGCACCTCATGTAGATTCTTGCGGAAGATGGTAGGTCAGAGCCTCTGATGTACCTGCCTATGATTGCTACTTCTGCACTTGTATCGCTCAACTAGGCTGTGATGAAATCCGTCAGTATACTTTCCACAGTATACCTGTAGAAGCTTGAAAGAGTATCTGATAACACACCAAATCTCCTCATTCTCCTTAGACAGTAGAAGCACTTCGATGTGCTGGCTCCGGATGTGGACTCCCAGGAACCTGAAAGTTCAGACTCACTCCACCTCATTCCCATCCATGCAGACCAGTGTGAATCCCCTCTGCTTCTCTTTCCTAAAATCAACAATCAGATCTTGGTTATGTTGAGAGCAAGATTGTTGTTCTCGATCTCCGTCCTGTATTCTGGCACATCATTTTCAGTTCTTCGGCTGAAGAAGGTGATGTCATCTGCAGATTTGTAGCTTCACTTGGTGTTGAAATTATTAACACAGTCATGGTTGTGCATGGAATAGAGCAGGAGCCTAAGTACACAGCCTTGGGGGTACCTCTCTGTTTCTGGTAAGCATGGAGGAGGTGAAGTAGCCGATCCACACTGATTGGGGATCTGCTAATGAGGAAGTCGAGGATCCAGTCGCAGAGGGGTAGTCCGAGCCCTTTTAGTTTTGTCGTGAACTTTGGTGATGCATGGTGTTGACCTCAGCTTGACATTCAATGAACAACAGCCTGACATAGATATTTCCGTGGTCTAGGTGATCTAATACAGAGTGGTGGTGAGTGAGAAGGCATCTTCTTTTGACTGTTGTGACAATAGGCAAACTAGAGTGGGGCCAGGCCCTTCATGAGATAAGGGTCACTAAGTTCCATAACCAACCTCCCAAAGTACTTTATCACAGTAGAAGTCATAGCCACTGCTGATAATTACCATGCTCTTGGGCACTGGAGTAATGAATACCTTTTTGATGGATGCCCCACACCACTGTTTTGAGAGGTCAAAGATGACTGCAAAATCTCCAGTCAGTCGGTTTGCTCAGATTTTAAGATATGTCCTTTCTTGAACTCTAATGGTGTTGGTTGCCTTTTCTGAGGATGGACATCCTTGCCTTGGAGGGGGTGCAGAGAAGATTCACTAGGGTGATACCGGGGATGGAGGGACTCGCATATGAAGAAAGGTTGGATAGACTAGGCTTGTATTCTCTGGAATTTGGAAGATTGAGGGGAGGGGGGGAATCTTGTACAAATATATATAAAATTCTTAAGGGTTTAGACAGACTAGATGCAGGAAGGTTGTTTCCAATGCTGGGAAAAACCAGAACCAGGGGCCATAGTTTAAGGATAAGGGGGAAGTTTTTTAGGACTGAGATGAGGAAAAATTTCTTTTCTCAGACAGTGGTAAATGTGTGGAACTTTTTGCCACAGGAAGTAGTTGAGGCCGGGTTCCTGTCAATATTTAAGTGTAGGTTAGATTTGGCCCTTGTGGCCAAGGGGATTAGGGGGTATGGGGAGAAAGCAGGAACCGGGTACTGATCAGCCATGATCATAATGAATGGCGGTGTAGGCTTGAAGGGCCAAATGACCTACTCCTACACCTATTTTCTATGTTTCTAAAATTTCAACCCAACATCTTAAGAGGATTGAAAGATGTTCACCCCTTTCACACCACCAAGTGCATGTGGGTTGAAATGGCCAATTTAGCAGGTCTGTGGCAGGTAATCTGGTGGCGTGATAGGTCTCAACCGGGCAGGGCGAGTAAAAATCCACCGGGCTCTGACTCTTGGTGTGGGCAAGGGTCGGAGCTCAGTTGAGTTAATCACTCTGTGGCGGTGTGAATGTTCGACTCGACTTGCCATCAGTGACGTTTGTGCCTCCGTGCTTGCCTCAGTTTGGCCGTTATATTTCACAGCGTGGCAGGCTGCACTCTGACATTCCCACCGACTGCTGGCCATGCTGTGAAATATAACTGCAGTCAGCCATGTTGTCAGAGCGTGGCTGGCACACTATGAAATGTAGCTGTGTGGTTGGCAGGGCTGTCACTGCCATACATAATGTCACTCACAACATCATTGTTGGAGGTGGGACACCCCTTAAAATCCCGGGTTCCTGATGAACCAGGTAAATCATGGTGGGAAAACTACATCCCTGAATGTAGTTTACCTGCTTCCTAGGAGGGTTGGCTAGTACGAGATAGTGTAGGATTCTCAGCCCCTGGTTTTGCTCATCACTCGCAAGTTTAATTTCACCACAAATGTTTCTTTCCCATCCCTGGCCACCTTTTGTTGTGGCTAACTGGGGTTGAGGGAGAACTATCTGGCTTTGTCTGCCATCAAATGAATACACTTTTATCAAAGCTGTTGGAATAATTATTCTGCTGCCAATTTTCAGAAAGTGCATGGAGATGGTGAAAGGTGAAAATTATCTGCTCAATTATTTTAAAGTTACTGATACTCCTTTCATTGATCATTCAATTATCACTTAAAGAACAGGTTTGCAAGTGTAAGAGCTAATAGTCGTCAGGATTTCTTGCCAATGTGTGGGTTGGAAACAAAATTAGTATTACTTTGGTACCAGAAAGACGTGTGATTATATCTGATGATTGAAGAATTATGAATCTCACTTTTCCTGAGATTTCGTACAGCATTGGTAGCTACTTTTGGTTACTAAGATGCCCGTCATTCATGTTAGAATGGATATTTTCATACTACTGCCGACCTACATATAATAAATGCCTTGTGTAGGCTCACGTCCTGCATGGAGCAAAGATGGCTTGCTGGCCAGTCTAGTTGATGCTGTTTGTCATTTTATTACCCAGTGAAATTAAATAAGCACTAGGTTAAATAATATGAATAAAACATTCAAAATAATATTCATTGATTCCTTGCCAGGGGAGGAAGAATGGATTCTCTTTAGCAAAATTATTTATTTTTCTGATTCTGTAGAATCTCTCAGAAAGCAAGCTCTTATGCACATTACAGATTACATTAATGTCGGCTTCCTTTGCCGTGCAGAGGCAATGAAATAGTTATTTGTAAATTTGGTCTTGTATGAAGGATTTTGATAAGGTGCTACCAAAGTAGTTGTTAAAGAAGCCAAAGGAGTGTGCTGGGTGCATGTTGTGAATGATAACTGGATTGGCTTAATGATTACAAATTAGTGCAGGGATAAATGGGTCATTCTTGGAGTCGGATGTTGTGATTAAAGGATTGTTGGAGGGATTGGTATTGAACCCCTGCTCTTCACAATGAACATCAATAGTTTGGATGAGGGGATTCTGTTTGCTGGATTGGGGATAAGAGCTCATTGGTACTGGGTTGAAGTGAGCCTTCAGAATCAAAATTTATTGGCATGAATGTGTCACAAACTTTGTTTCGCAGCAGCTTCATCATGGTGCAAACATTGGTGTAAAATTACATTTTAAAAATAAGAGAATGTAAAAGGAACTCCAGGGAACAATATGCACATGTTGTGAATGGGCAAGGCCAGGGGAAAGTGACATGGAAAAATGCAGGGTTATCCATTTTGTTTTTTAAAAAAAAACACCAAGTTGGAAATCCTGTGAATGGAGGAAAACTGGTTTCCTCAGGAATTGGAGTGCCTTTTGTACCCCTGACTCACTGAAAGATGATGTGCGATTATGGCATACAATTTTACCAATGCACAATTAATTTCGGCATTTATCGTTGGAATACATTTATCGTTGGAACACACAAAAGTCAGCGTGTACAGAGCCGTTGTCATACCCACGCCCCTGTTCGGCTCCGAATCATGGGTCCTCTACCGGCACCACCTACGGCTCCTAGAACGCTTCCATCAGCGCTGTCTCCGCTCCATCCTCAGCATTCATTGGAATGACTTCATCACCAACGTCGAAGTACTCGAGCTGGCAGAGTCCGCAAGCATCGAATCCATGCTGCTGAAGACCCAACTGCGCTGGGTGGGTCACGTCTCCAGAATGGAGGACCATCGCCTTCCCAAGATCGTGTTCTATGGCGAGCTCTCCACTGGCCACCGAGACAGAGGTGCACCAAAGAAGAGGTACAAGGACTGCTTAAAGAAATCTCTTGGTGCCTGCTACATTGACCACCGCCAGTGGGCTGATGGCACCTCCAACCGTGCATCTTGGCGCCTCACAGTTCGGCGGGCAGCAACCTCCTTTGAAGAAGACTGCAGAGCCCATCTCACTGACAAAAGACAAAGGAGGAAAAACCCAACACCCAACCCCAACCAACCAATTTTCCATTGCAACTGCTACAACCGTGCCTGCCTGTCCCGCATTGGACTTGTCAGTCACCAACGAGCCTGCAGCAGACGTGGACATACCCCTCCATAAATCTTCGTCCGCGAAGCCAAGCCAAAGAAAAAAGAAAAAAAAGAAAGACATGACTAAAGATGTGGTGCAGTATCAATGATTGTTATGCATGCTATTTTAAACTGCTAATATTTTTCTATAATTTCTCTGGGAAATTGACAGACATCTTTGGACTGCCATAACGCAGAAACCCTGAAGATGCTATCAGAGATCGAGTCTTGCTGTTTTGCATCCATAACATCAATCTTTGGCATGTTGCACATATCCTCACTGGGAAGACTGACACAAGATAGTTACTTAAGGTCTCGGTCATTTCTGCGTTACCCAATGTTGATTCCCCCTTCTCATCTTCCAAGGGACCTTTGTTGACTTTTGCCACTCTTTTCTGCTTTATATTTGTTTTAAAAACTTTTACTGTCTGTTTTTTATATTTTGTGCCTATTTTATATTCTATCTTTCCTTGTGTTATTGCTTCCTTAGTTTTTTTTAATGCTTTTTAAAGTTTACAGAGTTTTACATTTTGCCACCTTTTGTCTGATGTCTTCCTTTATTTTATCAGTTAACCAAGACTGGCTTTCCACATCCTTGCACTCCTATATTTGTACTGGAATATACTTTTATTGAACATTGAAAAATCTCTCTTTTGAAAGATTGCTACACTTTCTCAACTGTCCTACCACATAGCCTGTGTTCCCAGTTACACTAGCCAACTCTTCCCTCATCCCATTGAAGTCTCCCTTGCCCTGATTTTAAATTGAACGATTTGCATGAGAAGTTTAGATGTACTGTGATCATTCTTTCCAAGAGAATCTCTAACTCCAAGATCATTAATTGCACAGGGTCACATCTAATATTGTACAGCATGTTCCCTTACAGATTCAGTAACATGCTGATGGAAAAGGCTATCACGAATGCATTCTATGAAGTCCTTGAGACTGCCTTGACCAATTTGATTCATCCAATCTACGTGCAAGTAGACCAGTACTGTTCCATTCTTGCGTGTAGCTAACATTTCTTGGTTTATTGCCTGTACCACTCTAACATTATTATTATTTGGTGGCTTGTAGCCACCAAATAATATTTTTCCCTTTACTATTCCTAATCTCTACCCAAATGGGTTCCATATTCTGCTCCTGAGATCTTGTATCATTTCCTCATTGTTGCCTTAATCACATCCTCAGTTACGAGCGCTACACCATTTCTCTTGCCTTGCCTTCCTGCCTATCCTTCGGTATTACCTAATGCCCTTGGATGTTTAATTCTCCACCCTGAAAGCACATTTCTTTAATGGCCACTAAATTATACACCTTTGTACTGATTTGTACCACAAGTTCATATACCTTGTTTCAAATACGATGGACGTTCTGATAAGTCGGTGGTTTTCAAACTGCCCCCACTAAACTCACATTCCACCTTAAGCAATCCCCATGTATCTATGATTGGTAAGGGATTACTTAAGGGTGGTATGTGAGTGGGAAGGGAAGGTTGAGAATCACTGCTCTAGACCCAATTATTACTGAAATAATTTGCTTGAAAAAAATTGTTATTGGCCCATTTTCTTTGGAATTATGAAACCATGCACATAATGAGTCATTAGGTACAATCAAAACAGTGGTTTTCAAACCTTTTTTTTCCATTTGTACATCACTTTAAGTAATCCCTTACTAATCACAGAGCACCTGTGGCAAAGGGATTGCTAAAGGTGGAATGTGAGTTTAGGGGACAGTTTGAAAACCACTGAGATTCATTGTCCCTTTAGAATCTACTAATCTTTTGCAGCCTTCTCAAATGGAATCCAGGTGATCGCATATTGCAGTGAATGTCAGGCCTGATCTGTTGAAAAGTATTCTGATATTCATGTCTTTAATCACTTCTGTTCTGCTAGTAATTTAAGCCCATCAAGCAATATGGCCTTAGAAAGCAACTTTAAATTGTTCCATCTTCCATGATTAATGTTACAAATACAAGTTATTTGTTCTCACATTTATAATAAGTGTGAAGATTGAACATTAAGTTTATTGCAAATTTTAGTAATTAAGTAAACTTTAATAAAAGCTGGTCTGTGGTTTCCTGACTGCAAGAACTCTTTTTTTTAAGCATGGAAGCCACTATAATGCCAGCATAATTGTTATGAATCGAAATAAGTAGGGATTAGTAAAGTTTCCTCTCTCCTCAAACTGGTAGATACTTAAAGGATGTGGAAGCTATGGAGAGTGTGCAGAGGAGATTTACCAGGATGTTGGCTGGATTGGAAGATGTGTTTTATGAGGCAAGTTTAGCTGAACTAGGGAGTTTTCTTCTTTAGAGCGAAGAAGGATAAGAGGTGACTTAATAGAGGTGTACGAGAGACATAGACACAGAAACAGCCTGTTTTTTCCAGGGTTGAGTAGCAAACAACAGAGAACCATCTGTACAAAGTGAAGGGGGGGGAAGTTTAAGGGAGTCATCAGGGGTAAGTTTTTTGTGGGTGTATGGCATGCCTTGCCGGGGTGGTGGTGGAGACTGGAACAATTGGGGCATTTAAGAGATTTAAGCTGCTTTCTCACTTGTGTCCCACTAAATCGGCCGCTCAGTGTCCCAGGATAGGACACTATTGCTATTTAACCACTTTAGAATCTACTAATCTTTTGTAGCCTTCTCAAATGGAATCCAGGTGATCTCATATTGCAGTGAATGTCAGGCCTGATCTGTTGAAAAGTATTCTGATATTCATGTGTTTAATCACTTCTGTTCTGCTAGTAATTTAAGCCCATCAAGCAATATGGCCTTAGAAAGCAACTATAAATTGTTCCATCTTCCATGATGTTATTACAAGTTATTTGTTCTCACGTTTATAATAAGTGTGAAGATTGAACATTTTGGCTTAACCACTCCTAACTGGGATAGTGAAGGCTTTCACATTTGCAAGGAGCCAACCCCAGGGCTGGGACTGTTCTATCTTCTACTGGTGAAGTCATGACACATCGAATGATGGTGGACCTGCCCTACATCCTGATCAATGTATTATTATGATCTTACAGTCGAACAAAATTAATCATGCCTAATTATAACATTATTAAGCTTTAAGTACAGCACAGTATGAGCCCTTCAGTCCCTGTTACTGCTGTTGTGCCAACCTATATTAACCTTTATGAGGGACCATATGGGAAAGTGCTAGCAATAAATAGCAATAGCGGACAATTTTTAAACACTGAGATATAGTGCAGAATTTATTCAGCATGGGGAATTTGGTAACACTATCGTGTACAATTTATAAATACAATGGAAAAAAGCAATGGCGGGCGGACCTGTCCCCTCAGAATTTTGTGCAGTAGTTAAAGGGCTGTGTGCATGGCTGTATGCACAAAGCACTTACGGAGGGTTTTCTCTGCTGTACAGCATTCTAGGAAGTCAGATCCAACATCACTTTTTCCCACAGTCTTCATAAATTGTGCGCTATTGCGCTACCAACTTTTCCATGCTATTTAAAAATTGTCCGCTATTGCTAATGATTTCCTCACTCGCTCTCTTGCTGCAATTTTCCCACAGCAAAGTTTATACCTTCATTTTAATCTTCCTTCACGTTCCCGCATTCACGCAAAAGCTTGGGTCATTTCAATCCCACAATGCAATTGCCCATTCTACACTTGCCTGATTACAACGCTGGCATCTGCAGACGCTGGGGATTGTACTAGGGGTCAAGGCTGTCAATCCCCGGTGTGAGATGACATCATCTGATGCTGGTGTTGAAATAATTTTCCTTTCACACTAGACACTTGAAAGGTTGATTGACCATTAATTCCTGGGACCACTTGCAAGTGTGAAAGGGGCTTTAGGCACATGGATGAAAGAAAAATAGACGGTTATGAAGTAGGGAGGGTGTAGTTTTCTTTGGGCAGGAATATATAGGTCAGCACAACATTGAGGGCTGAAGAGCCTATATTGTGCTGTAGTGTTCTATGAACATAGTGAAAAGTGCATTGGTACATGTTGTCATCTGAACACCTAGGGAGTTTTAATGATGAGATGCCCATATCAAACTTGGCACATTGCTGAAATATAATTTTTTCTTTCACTCCCGCCCAATTTTAACTCCAGGTTGGTGTGTTGTAATAGGTGGGGAACGTTTGGAAACTGTAGGAAAATGTTACAAATAATCAACAGGTGAGAAAGTGCCCGTGTATGTGGAGGTTGAGTTTTACTGTTGCAGATTTGTTTCATTTTACCTCCACTCTGTTGCCTTGCACTTCATTTTGACTTGCCACACATGGTGTCAAGGAAAGTGGAGGATAGGGAATGAACAGATTGTGATGCAGGACATCTAACAAACCTGTAGAATCCTCTCGTGATTCAGGAAAAGTTTAACAGACTGTGCATTCTCATGGACTGGCATTAATCATTGAAGATTTCTGATTGAAAATGACCATTGAATAAATCTTTTGGAAGAAAGCTAATCAATAACAGTAGTAAATAGATTTGGGTTTTTTTTTGTAATGCCGTTAAAGGCATTTACAACATTTCCTACACACACTCACAGCTGGAATAATGAGTCATTGGATGCTTTCCAGGAAATGTTGCAGTGCTTTAAACAGTTTCCTTTTTTCAATGAAGTCAATCCAACTTGCATAGTTGATACCGTGAGAGCATTCTGATCTATTTTACACAATAACATTTGTAGCCATCTTATTTCTGAATTTTTACCATAGGGAGTTGCTCCTTTGGTGGGAAGGGGGTTGGGGTGTGAGAGGTCCATTTCTGTTGGTTCTGAGGTCACTTAGCTGTGAGCTTTTTTATTAATGAATTCTATGTCCATCAGTCCTAATTATAATCAGTAAAAAATAAATATGGAATAAGCAAGAAAAAAAACTTTTTTAATCAGCAATTTTGCAAGGATAAATCCAATATTTATTATTTCTGTACTTCAAATATATTTTTGTCCTTGACTATCTTTCTGATCTAATTCTAGTTTCTCCAGCATTTTTGTACATTGCACATATTTATAGTCTCTTTTCACATTAAGCTCTGTGGTTGGAATGTATGCACCTGCCTATTTTTTTTTAAAACATTCTCTCCATTCACTGATGCCGGCTTATAGAAATCATGAAACAACTTTGTATAAATGTGGTTGAGTGGAAAGATCTTAATTGACTGGCTTAAAAGAAAGAATTTTGTTCAAGCAGTTATTGTTTTGTCTACTATCTTCTGCAACATATTAGTTTGCAATCTCCAACAATTGTTTATAGTATAACCCTATGGAAAAGCAAAATAAAAACCTCCCCAGAACCTTTTGAATCTCTGCTCCGTGAGCACTATCATGGTGTGCCTTTTGAAGTCCTGCCATAGTTCAAACAACCCAATAAACAGACCGCACGGATAATTCCGCACATCCTGTTTTACCGTTCAAAGCACATCCATAAATGAGTTCCTGATTTAATTATTGAGAGTTTACAACTGTTTCCAGCAATATGTCGCTTCCACTGATGCATCTCATCAGTAAATGAAACTTTTGTTTCTCAGCCGAGTAGGAATTTTGCACTTGGTGGAAATAGTTAGAAGCTTCCACATCACTATCACTTCCACATTTGTGGCCATGCTGTCAGGGAGATTTTCTTTAAAGTCCTTTTTACCTTTCTCACACTAGCTGGCAACAAAGTGTCGGTGTCTGCACTAAATTGGCTGAAGTCCTGTCAGGAATAATTCTACCATTTGTCTCTGGGAATAAACCCAGTTGAACTGCTTTTGTAAATTTTTTTTGGACCATTCTGAGGAGAAAACGATTAGCTGTAAAAGGATTGAAGCAATTTCCAAATCGTAAATTTTTGAGAAAACAAAGTTGTGAAAGGAAGTACAAAAGATGAACTATTTCTATTAGAACCTTGCATTTAAAAAAAATTGTTTTTGTTTTGTTAAAGGAAGAGCCAACTGATGCATACCTTTGGAATTTCATGGCTGTTTGCCTAACACCTCCAATTTTGATATCTGGCAGAGCATAACATTCCAAATCTCTGACCAACAAGTGTGATTAAGTTCGTTCCTACATTAAGCAAGTTGGTAAAACTGCTCTTCCTTATCCATCATCTCTTTGTTTGCTTGGGCACTAACCACAAGCCACAGTGGAATCTGTGACCTTGGTTTAAAGTGACATCGCATGGACCATTTAAAAAACTGCGGGAACTACCAGCAGTAGACACACAGGCCATATAAAGAAGACCTGACCACATGAATGCAGAGGGAGGTTACAGGTTAAGCTAAGATGCCAGGCCCTAAGGTTTCTGCTTCCTACCATTCTCCTGGCCAACATAGTCCTTGGTGAACAAATGATGAACTCCAAGCCAGGCTTCACCATCAGGAAGTTCTATGTGATGTGCTTTACAGAAACCTGGCTAAATGTGGACATTCCAGATATGGTGCTGCAGACCAAGGTCTGTATCCTCCAACACGCTGACTGGTAGAACCAGGGGAGGTGGTGTTTGTCTCCTCTTCAATTAATCGTGATGCACAAATTGACGGTCCTGGAACCCCAGACCTGGAGCATCGGGCGATCGAGTACCCCCTCCCCCCCCCCCCCCCCCATTCTACCTGCCGAGGGAGTTGACCACCATCATCCTGGTCGCAGTGTACATTCCACCCCAGGCTAACATCAGACTGGCACTGGAGGGACTGAGGTCTATAATTAGCGGCCATGAAAGAGCACATCATGATTCCTTCCTGATCATTGTGAGGGACCAGTCAGGTCAACCTGAAGAAGTCTCTGACAAATTGCCACCAATACATCACATGCAAGACCAGGGGAGCCAACACACTTGAGCACTGCTACACTACCATGTAGAATGCCTACCGAGCCATTCCACAACTGCATTTCGGCAACCCTGATCACCTTGCTGTATTTCTACTCCTTGTGTACAAGGAGAGACTGAGGACCATTGCACTACTAGTGAAGATGGTGAAAGTATGGTCAAGGGATGTGGAGGAGTGTCTGCGGCACTGCTTTGAATTGGTGGACTGGAACGTATTCAAGAACTCGTGCATAGACTTAAATGAATATGTAACATGTCACCGACTTTATCAAGTCCTGCATGGAAGAGGGAGTGCCCACGTGCACATACCAGGTGTTCCTTTTGATGAATCAGAGAATTTGTAACCTGCTGAGGGTGGGAACAAGGGTGTTTAAGGCCGGGGATCTAGAACTCTGTGAAAATCCAGGTATGACCTGGGGAAGACCAGCTCTGAAGCAAAGTGACAATTCCGGAGGAAGCTAGAGACCGATATGGCAGGGAGTACAGGCCATTGCAGACTACAAAGCAAGGGTGAAGCTGTGATGCTTCATTACCCAATGAGCTGAACACCTTCTGTGCCTGCTTTGAAAAGGAGAACCAAATAGTGCCTACTAGAATCGCTGAAAAGGTTGAGGACGATGTCAGAACATCATGCCCTGATGGCATACCTGGCAGGTATTGAAAATCTGCACCAACCAACTAGCCATAGTGTTCACAGATATCTTCAACCTCTCATTGCTGCAGTTTGAGGTTCCCACCTGGTTCAAAAGGGCATCAAGAAGAGTGTGTGAGCTGCCTCAACAACTATTGCCCAGAAGTATTAACTTGTACTGTGCTGAAAGGCTTTGAGTGGCTGATCATGGCCGGAATTAACATGTACCTAAGCAAAAATCTGGACCCACTATAATTCACCCATCATCATAATGGCTCCACAGCAGATACAATATCTCTGCCTCTCCACTCAGCTCTGGCTCACCTCAAAAACCTCAATTCATACATATAGCTGCTCTTCATTGACTGTAGCTCAGCCTTCAATGTCATTATTCCCTCAGTGCTGGTCAAGAAGCTACAAACTCTGAGCCCATGTACCTCACTCTGCAACTGGATCCTTGACTTTCTCATTGGAAGACCACAATCAGTACGAATTGTAAACAATGTTTCTTCCTCACTGATTATCAATAAAGGTTCAGCCCAAGGTTGTGTGCTTAGCCCACTGCTCTACTCATTATACACCCATGACTTTGTGGCCAGGCACAATTCAATGCTATGTACAAATTTGCCAATGACCCCTCAGTTATTGGAAGAATCACAAACGGCAATGAGAAAGTGTACTGGAGGGAGATGGATCTGCTTGTTGAGTGGTTTCACACCAGCAACCTTGCTCTCAGTGTTAGCAAAACCAAGGAGATTGTGGTCTTTAGGAGGAAGGCAGGGGAATACGACCCAGTTCTCATCAAGGGCTTGGTAATGGAGAGGGTCAAGAACTTCAAATACCTGGGTGTCAATATCTGTGAGGATCTGTCCTGGAGCCTCCATGTTGATGCAATCATAAAGAAGGCTTGCCAGTGGCTATACTTTGTGAAGTACTTGAGGAGATTCGGTTTGTCACTGAAGACTCTTGAAAACTTCAACAGGTGGACCGTGCAGAGCATTCTGGCTGGTTGCATCACTGTCTGGTATGGAGGCACCAAATCTCAGGACAAGAAAAAAATCTCTAGAAGGCTGTTAACTCAGCCTGCGACATCACCGGCACCAGACTTCATTCCATCAAGGACATTTACATGAGACATTTACATGTCTTTTATATATATATATATATATTTTTTTTAAAGCGGCTTCTATCCTCAAGGACCCCAACCACCCAGGCCACACCCTCTTCACTCTACTACCATCAAGGGGGGGGGGGGGTAAAAGGTACAGGAGCCTAGACAAGCACTCAGCAGCAAAAGGACAGCTTCTTCCCTGCTGCCGTCAGATTTCTGAATAATGAATCAACCAATTTTATGCCTTCTGCCTTTTCATGCACTATTTTTTTATATATACTTATTGTTGAAAGATGGTTCATAATATGAATAAATATACTGTGATGCTGCCACAAAACAGGGTATTTTGTGACTTGTTCATTACAATAAATTCTGATTCTGGTGACCAATGTCCAGACCTAGTAAAGAACTGAACTTATTTTATTCTGAGATGCTAAAGTGTTCGAAAAGCAGAGTTGCTGATAGCGAGTGCCTTGTTGAGGAAGACTGTGATACTTTTTATTGATAAAATCTTTTTATATTTACTCACCATCAAAATTGATGAATAGAATGAGAATGTGTTCTGTTGAAGTTCTACTTTCTATCTCCTGTTGCTTTGGAGCATCATTTATTTCACTTTATGGAAGTTTGCTGCTTTTACTTAATTTTGGGGTTCAGGGTACCACCAGTAATACCAGCATTTGTTTTGCTTGAGTAGTTGTGGTGAACCACTGCCTTGAATCACTGCAGTTCTGCTGGTGGAGATAACTCCACAACATAGTAATTGAGAAGTCATTGCAGATTACTTGAGCATAGTTTTATGCATTCTATAAATTTCCAACAAGTTGATTGAAAGGCAATTTGATGGAGCCTTGGACTTGGCTGAGTTGCACAGAACAGCTGATATTTCAAATTTATTATTATCCGATTGCACAAATACAACCTGATGAAACCGCAATCTCCGGTCCTCAGTGGAAAACATACAGGCACACAACCAGACATAACACATACAGACAAATAAAAAAATATACAGGACACACACACACACACACACACACACACACACACACACACACACACACACACACACACACACACACACACACACACACACACACACACACGTGTGTATATCTTTGGCTTGGCTTCGCGGACGAAGATTTATGGAGGGGGTAAAAGTCCACGTCAGCTGCAGGCTCGTTTATGGCTGACAAGTCCGATGCGGGACAGGCAGACACGGTTGCAGCAGCTGCAGAGGAAAATTGGTTGGTTGGGGTTGGGTGTTGGGTTTTTCCTCCTTTGCCTTTTGTCAGTGAGGTGGGCTCTGCGGTCTTCTTCAAAGGAGGTTGCTGCCCGCCAAACTGTGAGGCGCCAAGATGCACGGTTTGAGGCGAGATCAGCCCACTGGCAGTGGTCAATGTGGTAGGCACCAAGAGATTTTTTTAGGCAGTCCTTGTACCTTTTCTTTGGTGCACCTCTGTCACGGTGGCCAGTGGAGAGCTCGCCATATAACACGATCTTGGAAAGGCGATGGTCCTCCATTCTGGAGACGTGACCCACCCAGCGCAGCTGGATCTTCAGCAGCGTGGACTCGATGCTGTCGACCTCTGCCATCTCGAGTACTTCGACATTAGGGATGAAAGCGCTCCAATGGATGTTGAGGATGGAGCGGAGACAACGCTGGTGGAAGCGTTCTAGGAGCCGTAGGTGATGCCGGTAGAGGACCCATGATTCGGAGCCGAACAGGAGTGTGGGTATGACAACGGCTCTGTATACACTTATCTTTGTGAGGTTTTTCAGTTGGTTGTTTTTCCAAACTCTTTTGTGTAGTCTTCCAAAGGCGCTATTTGCTTTGGCGAGTCTGTTGTCTATCTCATTGTCGATCCTTGCATTTGATGAAATGGTGCAGCCGAGATAGGTAAACTGGTTGACCGTTTAGAGTTTTGTGTGCCCGATGGATGTATGTGTGTGTGTGTATATATATATATATATAGATATCTATAGAGATATAGATATCTATAGAGATATAGATATCTATAGAGATATAGATATCTATAGAGATATAGATATCTATAGAGATATAGATATCTATAGAGATATAGATATCTATAGAGATATAGATATCTATAGAGATATAGATATCTATAGAGATATAGATATCTATAGAGATATAGATATCTATAGAGATATAGATATCTATAGAGATATAGATATATACACATATATATATATATAGATATACATATATATATCTAGAGAGAGAGAGAGAGAGAGAGAGAGAGAGATATTGAATATGAGAGTCTTGGATGGTTAGTGTGAACAGTTCCTTTGTCCGTTCAACGTTCTCACTGTCCATGGAAAAAGGCTGTTCCTCAGCCTGGTGGTGCAGGCTCTGATGCTGCTGTATCTCTTCCTTGATCGGTGCTGCTGAAGGAAGCTGTGTGTGTGTTGTGATAGGGGTCCTCAACGATTTGCATGCCCTCTTTGTACAATGATCCCTGTAGGTCGCATTGATGGTGGAGAGGGGGACTCCAGAAATCCTCTCCATCACTCGTGTTGCCTCTAAGGTAGGGATCGACCTCTAACCCAATTCTTTAGCACTGTGGTACAGCGGCCAGGATGCTCTCAATAGAGTTCCTGTAGAAGGTTGACATGATGGTGGCAGGTAGTCTTTCCAGCTTCAATCTTCTCAGGAAGTGCAGTCTCTGTTGCGCGTTCCTGACCACGATAGGTCACTTCAAGGAACTTGATGCTGTCTATTCTCTCTCTACTACCAAGTTATTGATGTGTAGTGGAGGGTGGTTGTTTTCTTGTCCTCCTGAGTCCATGATCAGCATTGCACAGTAGATGAAATTTACAGGCAAGGTTCAGACACCCCACTGGGGTAAATTTGATATAATTTAGCTCTTGTTACTCAGAGGTACACCTCCACTCTCAGATTATCAACTCCAACCTAGTCGAGTTCAAGGTGTCTCTTGATGCAGTCCTTGTTAGAGTGTTTGGGAGAGTCGATCTTCCTTCTGCTTTAGTTTTCAAATTCATTCTGCAGTGTTTTCTTATGGAGTGGACTGACGTCAATATGTAAGGCACAGCTGACCGAGCACATTTGACTTCCTGCTGGTGTGATTTAAATGCAACACCTACCTACATGTTATATTTAGTAGGCAGCATGGTTGCAAACAATTAAAGTTTTTGATAGATAAATGATGAATTGGCGAAGTAATCAATAAGTATAGGAAACGTGCAGTTTCTATATTTTTAAAAAAATTACATCTGATGGACCGAGCACAGGGTCTCCTTTTCACGAAAGCCATTTTCATTATGCTGAAATGTCCCCTTTTTTGCTGTTTCACAAAGTTGTCCTTATTTCGAAATGCATTCAGAAGCATTGAAAGCCATTTGAAATCAAATAACCAGTTTTCTAAATCGTCACAAAGTTGAAACAAAATGAATGACCTAAAACCACTTGCTGTCCTTGTGATTTTTAGATTGAAATGATTTTGTGCTTTGCTCCCTATTCTTAAGAATAAAGAGCTTAGCTTAATCTCTATTCAAATGAATGGGCTCGTGGACACTGTTTGTTCTATAATACAGAATCTAGGAGTAGTGTGAATCCTGAGGAATTTCGGCAGGTTTATACTTCAATGATGGAGCAAAGTGACCGATTTGTTGGCAATAATCTGCCAGCATATTTTGCCTTGCAGGTATTGGTTTGATGAGAATCTGATGCCCTTTTATGAGCATGTTCTTCCCCTTGGGTGATTTTTTTTTCCCCACAGGGCTGCTTTATAACACTGGACAACATAGATTTTGATTCCTGAACACTTTTGGGTGTACTTTATGGATTTTTGGCTGCAGATCACAAAAATCAAAATTCTATCGTGTAATGTTTTTTAGATATAACCTAGTTTTGTGATTTTTTTTTTTCCTTCCCCCCCATTATATTTTAAGTCTACTAGTATATTACCCACAAAGCAAGCTGTTTTGATCAGTCCAAGCAAGCCTGGGCATGCACTCAGTGCGGGTGCTATGCAAATATTGTCTTAGCCTGGCAGATGCAGGCAGACTATAAAAGCAGCTCTCATAGACAGATGCTGTGCATTACATTGATTATAGATTGAACACCTGTTGATGCACATGCTCTTCAGGCAATAGCACAATGAGTGCACTTACAATAGCACTTATTGTCTTCAGGAAGATTCAATACCTGTACTGCAGAAATATCAATGTTGTCACAGCTGTGATGAATTTGTGGCGAGTATATGCTTAAAGCTCAAAGTCGCAGGATGACTGCACTTTTTTTAAAAAAAAAGCCAACCTCTACATCGGTTGTAAAATTGATGACCGAGACCAACTTTAGGCTCTTCACATTTGTTGTGCGGCATGTGCAGTCAACCTAAGAGTTTGGCTCAGCATCATTATACGATTTTAAACAGGTTACATTCAATAAATGCTAATTTAATGTTTCTCCAACTTCCTATATGATACAGCAAATCTGAAATTATCTTTGTGTTCAGCTTGAAGTTGTCTAGCATAATCCCCAATTTTTTATTTTTCAGGAGGCAAACCTTTTATTTAAAAAAAAAAATTGTTGTCCATTGTAATTTAGTTTATTGTCTTGTTAAGGCTCCAAGGTTGTGGACAGTCAAAACTGCAAAACACATGATAAAATTAGAGGATTTGTGCACAGTTAATTTGCACAAGCTTGATTTTTGCTTATAATTCTTTTCCAGAAATCTGGCACTGGTGCAGAAGGTACAAAGCCCAGAGGGAGACCTAAAAAACTGGTAGGCGAAAAGTTTCTCTTTCTGACTCAACCTCTCTAGATGCACGTCCATATGTTAGAATTTACAAGCTGGGGAAGTTGTTTGCAGTTTCTACTTGACGAAAACCTGCAGGCTCCCATTACATATTTTGTAAAATTTTACATTATTAATTTTTTCACGAGCGTTTTAAATTAATATGATATAATAATTTATTTCAGTTAACTTGGTTAACTCAATTTGTCTGGTGATTTTTTTTTCTTGACTTGTATGATATTATTTTGATGAGATCTTCCAGATAGTTAAAATTATGGATGCAAAGCTGACAATGTTATGCTGTGTGCAAAACTAGATCTGTCTTTTTGTTCACATTTCTATTTTTCACTCCCTGCCGTCAAGTTGTTAATTGTTTGCTGCAAAATGACACCTTGAGCACCAGTCTTCATTTTACAAGTTTTCTAGCTGTCTTCATTCATGTCAGGTTTGACAGTGACTCTTTGTGGATAGATGAATGGGGTAGAGAGTGAAGGTTGGAATGGAATCTTCTAGCTCATATCTGCAGTTAAGCAGATATCATTACTAAATGTGGTAATTATTTCTGCATCAGAAATCCTGAAGCCAGTTCTTTCAAAATTCTCAAAACTTGGCTGGAAATTAGCTTATTTGATTCAATGTGTACACTTTTTAAAAATGCATTCCTGATTCGATAGGTTACTGGTAAGCCGTTGCATTAATCTCTGTAACTTTCACACTTATTTTCATACCTAAGGATAGGGATATTGGACAAGCATAGTTGTAGATTTTGCAATTGTTTGTATGAGGAAATTTGTCTGCAATGCTACAGGGATAAGATTTGTTTTTGCTGTCTTCTATATAGATGGCATCTGCACAGTGTTCTTGTGAATCTCTCAAATTAGCATCGGAATAGTTTCCATTGATATGAAAAACATAAATAAGGAAGATTTGCATTTATAAAATGCTTTTCATTTTACCTTTTAGGCATCCAAAATCCCTATTTAGGTGTTGTTCGTAATTGGATGGACAATACAGCAACAAATTTACCCCTGAGTCTTTTACAAGCGGAACCATAATAATGAGCAGAAAATGTGCTTTTAGTAGGATTGGTTGAGGGACAATTTATGTTGACCAGGGCGTCCACAAGAACATAAAATATAACACAGTTCATTTTTCACCTGAACAATTGTACCTCCAAAACTGCAGTTCCCCTTGAGTTTTGTGTTTGGATTTCTACAGTGGGATTTGAACCCCAACATCCAAAGAGGATACAAGAGTTCTATCCACTGAGCCACTTGTATTATTAAAAACACTGTACTGCTCTAGAAAATAAATCTGTTGAAGACTTAATGTCAAAGCTTTTGTTAATGTGTTTGCTGCATTCCTTGGACAAGGATTTTTTTTCCCACATTTTAGATGTTGCCTTAGTGGGTTAGAGAATGAAAAATTTTTTTTCTTGTTCTATGAATTTCCATTTCTGCTGTGTGCTTTCATATTTTTGTGATGCACCATGACAACTTAGATTTGGGGAAATGTTTTAACCAACCACTTTTGAGGATGGTTATTAATCCCATATTCTAGATCTTGGATTTTTTTTCCTGCCCATGTCATGTTTTTAACAATTAATTTTATTTTGCTTTTGCATATGGTTTCTTACTTGTTGACTGTTAAGCTAATTACACAGTCAACATATTATGATTTTCTAGTATCTTGGTTTTCGCCAGAGCATTATTTCCTCTTCTAATAGATTATAGTTTGAACCACAAGATAAGTAAAACAAACAGACCTCCACTGCAAGTTCTGACTTGATGCAAAAGAAAATAGCTGAAGTAAACACTTAGAAAGAAATAAGCAGTGAAAAGCAAGAAACCATTGTGTGATAGCTGACTTTTGAATGCCACTTTTAAGAAGAGATCTTCTTCACTAATTTTCAAATACATGTTCCACATGGAACAAACAGAAGATGGATATTCAGTATGAAGAGGACACTTGGAAAATCTGTTCCCATGGTTCTTCAGTTCTCTGTAATCCAGATACAACTAATTTCTGGCAGTGCACAAAAGCAATGAATTGACTTGACATCATCTCTCATCCAAAGTGCAGGGAGGATATTGCTTCTGCTTAATGTCACAGCAAGAACTCTCAACATTAGGAATTGTGAGCACTCTGTAAACCTCTTGCTGCTTTACCCTTAAGGTCTTCTCAATACCCTTAGTGGATTGAATGTGACCCATTTACTGCTGAACGCAGAAATATTGCCAGGACCACCAAAAACAAATGCTATGTTCCTTGCAGTTTTGATCTTACCAAATGGTGCCTGAGCAGAACACTCGTCTTTGTCTAACCTCTTCTGAGAGAACAATATAAAGATGACCTAGCCAAGCCTTGGTGCTGTGACTCTGCAGTTCTTCGTGACCATGTGGTGAAAGGGGCAACACAAATGAGGCGGATTCTGATCATGTTTTTATTTGACATCCAGGCATATTTTTATTCACCTGATTAAATGGTTTTTTTTTCTCTTCCTCGCAGAGAGCATGGGCTTTGATGTCAATTGTAGCTCTCCTGCACTGTTCTACCTGAGCTGAAGTATGTTGTGGTGCAGCAGATTGAACATGCCTTTGGTTTAGGCTTTTCAAGCAGGTGGTACAGAAAATGAAACCATTCTCTACATTGGGAGAGCTGCAAAAAAAACCCCACCATTATTGACCCTGTCCTTATCCTGGGAGCAACAGTGTCCCTTGGTTTTAGTTGTTCACACATTTTTGGAATTTTGTTGTTTGTACAGTACTGGTACCAGGTTGATTTATTGTAATCTTGCGATGTCCAAAACTGCCCAAATATTTGTTAAATTAAAGCCTTAAAATTTCTATCTGCTACAACAGCAGCTCTGTTCAAGAAAAAAATCATGTTTGTTTGTGATATATTGCGTTAATTCTCTTTCTTCTAATAGATGACCCCTAAGAAATTGCAGCCCTTAACCTTGAAGCGATTGGGGAACAAATTGAATCACTCAATCCACTATTGTTGTACCCTCCACACAAATATTTCTTGCACGAAGATGTCTTCTGCGCGAAGAAGGAGATTAGCAAAAAAAATCCTGCTGGAGATGCTCTTGTGACAATCCAAGAGAGAAACGACATTTCATCTCTTCTTGGCATCTGTAGGATAGAGTGATGTCTTCAGGAGCTCCAGGGAGAAGTTGTGAGGGTATGAGAAGGGCCATTAAAACTCTGGAGGACACCATCAACACTGTCCTGTGGAATATTCACCAAGTTATCCAAGGCACCTGAACAAGCCACCAGTGGCACTGGGTAGGAAGTTTGGGAGGTATCTTATGCAGACATGAATAGTCGTAAGCCCTTCTGAAATTATTTTAAGGCACAAGGCCTTTATTGCCCACCAATCATTGATTTAAACAACCGAGCAACTTGATTTTACTGTCAGCAAGTTGCTCATTTTGTGTTCATCCCTCTTCCGAGCCCAATAGAATTTGTTGATATCCTACATTGTAAAAAATACTTGTAATCATCAATGAATTTTTGTAATCCCCTCCCTTGCATAATAAACATTTGTAAGCTTAACTTTTTTTTCCCTGCCCTCTTCAAATTGCTGTAAACCTTGGGTGTCCTTGAACTTTCTGTATGATCAAAATTATTTGGTGTGTTCCTTGCCATGCTGTCATTAAAAAGTGTTTCTCATTCAGTGTATAATGCTAAAAGTCTGAAGCATCTTTTTTTAAGGGACGGTCTGAATTCGTTGGAACCAGAATGCAGTCTTCAAGAGGCGACATGTTTTTCTGTTCTCACCTGGCATGTGATGTGGTGTAATTTATTGTGCTACAAGTCCGGTCTGTTCACCACACCACCACCACCACCCCCCCCCCACCCCACCCCACCCCACAAAGCATTCAGCGGTGCCCTTTACCGGTATGAAAGGAAGAGGTTTGTTTTTAAAGAAAGGTCTGAAGGTTTGTTGATTTGAAAAGGCATGGCTTGACTTCAGTCTCATAACAATAAAGATCGCATTGCCCAGAAATAATTATTTCTTCCCCAGTTGATGATGTAGTCTGTGATACCTTTGCTGTATCAAGCTTCATATTCTGCATCTTTCCCTAAAAATAGTCAATGCTTCTCTTGGATGTAGTTCTTTATAATTTGGCCTCGAAATTCATGCTTTCCCCTACATCCTCCTGAACTGAAAATTGACCTTGAATGAATTGTGACGATGACCATTTACAGATTGCATAAATCATGGCGAAAATTTAACCAGGCACTTTGAGGCTCTATCACCTTACCCTGTGACATGATTTCAGTCTCAGTCACCCTGCATGTCATTCCTCATGTAGTGTTCCTTTTGCTGCATGGCGAAGAACCAGTCCCAGCACACACTGGACTGGGACACAGTAAAAAAGACACACAAATCCTGGAGGAATTCAACCGGTCTTGCAGCATCCATTGGAGATAAAGATTATTACTTGGGTTTCGCGCCTGAGCTGTTCTTCAAGAAACAAGCAAAGATTTCATCCCTTCATAGTGAAATTTAACTGGGCAAACACTGCCTTTACACCCCCATCCAATGTCATTACCGTCCACCCCAATTTTGCCTTTTCTCTTCCTTTCTTTGCCCCAATGTACAAGTAATGAAAAGGCGTCGAGTTCTTAAATGACTGCTTATTGTGTTTTAAATAGGGAAAGAAAATTCTGTGATGTTCCTGTCATCCATTGAGTATGAAAGTGACATGAAACTGAGCTAAGACAAAACTGTGACTTACCTCCCTTCAAAAGGTTTCCTAAGGTTCAAAAAACTTTTTTTTATATTAAATGTTCAAGTAACCCAAATGTTGTCTAATTTAAATGATACGTTCGTAAGAAAAATGTGAAAATGAAGGTAACAACAGTAACAAAAGTGTCTATTTTAATTTCTGGTATCCTCAGTTAATTTTTTTTTAGCTATTTTTAGCCAGACTGTCTTTTGTATTCCTCTTGGGAAATTGAGGCTTTTGCAGCAATTCCTTCAAGATAAACAAGCACTTCACCTTTTCTAGTTTCAGAACTCCTTGTTTTCAGTTTCTCTACCTCCAATCCTGCTCAGTTTGTTCTGAAATTCTGGAACAGGAGAAAGCAATGTGCATCACACCACACCAAATCATATCTAATTGTCTCACTATTTCACCCTTCAGCACTGTTTAGTCTACCTATTGTTTGATTGCCTTCCATTTGAAAGAAATCCTCATTCAGATCGATAGGAATGCAAAATGTTTTGGGCAACAAGAAAATTTAGGATTTTTTTTGTACTTTAAAAAAAATCTTGAGAAAAATTAAGGCCTTAACTACCAGGTTGAAATTGGAAATTTATGATGGGTAGTTGTGGCGAGACAACCGAATCTGATATCATTTTGAAAGGTGAGCACTGTTTTGAAATGTTGGCTACTCACTCACATCAGAATGTTAAATACGTGTCTTTGAAACTGGTGCTGCTTCTTGGATTTTAAATAATCCATGTAATTATTGTAATTAAGTAGGATTATAGCCAATTCTTAGCCAACCCTATCTTCAAAGACTACTCTGACATCATTTAGCAATTAACTTTATAGAGACCTGCATGAATTGTAAAACTGGCTTTGCGGAAGATGTCTGGTAATTTTGTTTTCATGCACAATATATCGTCCTGCTAGTGGACTCAGAAGGTGATAACACAAAAAGTTGCCTTGCACATTGGCTTTTCTGCTTATTTTCCGTAGGCCAAATTGTATTATCAGCTTTGATTTTTGTACCACACACAAAGGAAGTTCTTGCCCATTGAGGACATGTACAATGCTTACATTTAAAATCGGATTGAATTAGGAATATTTTTTGTAGTTGTTATGAGCCCAAACATGTTCAACAAATTGTACGAATTAAGAATAAAAGCATAGGAAGATTTAGAAAGCTTTGTCAAAGTAGGTGATCTGTTTGATGCAAAATTCTGAGTCTGTAACCTTAATGCTCACCAATTTATAATTTTATTTTTTAAATTACATTTTTTTTTCCCTATGCTATTTTTTATCCAGCTTAGTTTTGTCTGCTATGTATCGTTTGAATCTTTTTTTTCTATTTTGGAAAAAACATTTCAGTGAATGTTAAGAATTTCAAAGCAAGAGGATTTATTTAGTTGCCTTTGTGTGTGGAAAGTTCATGATGATGAGTTTATTGTCATACACACGTGCAATATACATATGGTCCAAAATTCTTTCTTCAGCCAAACAGGGATACTTTGTAAAAGAAAAATTCCCGACAGTGTACATTTCAGTGATGTACACATGGTGGCAGAGTATTTCATGATCTGGGTAGTAAGTGGAGGTTCAAGAGCCTGATAGCCATTGGGTGAGGAATACTCTTCTTGAATCTGGAGGTGGTGGACTTCAGCCTTCTGTACCTTCTTCCTGAAGGTACGGTGGAACCCCATTAGGACATGATGGTTTGGGTCCAAAACCTTGAATTGTGAAAAATGCAGGATTGTGTTAAATCGGGTCGTCAATAAATCTTTGTAGTTACAGTTGTAATTAAAACACAAATTAATTTTTAATAAAATGACCGACCTTGTGGAGTCTCTCCTCCCCATGGTGGCCTGAAGTCCCCACGACAGTCCGAGGTCCACACTCCTGGCGGCAGCCCAAGATACCTGCTCCTGTAGTCCATTAACTTGCTCCTGGCAGCAGCCGGGCACCTGAGTTCAATGACTCACAGTCTTGTATCCAGATTTGTGTTATATTGAATTCCACTGTAGTAGCAAGAAGTGATTGTGACTAGGGTGATGGGTAGTCTTTTACAATGTTGGATGCTGCCTTGATGGCAGAGTCTTCAGTGAATAGGAGGTCAGAGCCTGTGATGGACTTGGCTGTTTACTACTGTCTGAAGCTTTCTGTGTTCTCAGGCACTCAAGTTAACAAACCAGGCCATGTTGTAACCAGTCAGTAAACTTTCCACAATGTACCCGACTCAAGAGTATTCAACAACCTGCTAATTATACTCTGGCTTCTGTTTGGTATGCCGCCCACCTTCATTGTTGCTTTGTGCAGTTTCTAGAAGAGATCCTAAAGTGAACTCCCAGGAATGTGAAGATTCTAATCCTCTCCACCTCTGTCCAATCAATGTGGAAAGGTATACACACCCCTGGTCTTCCCTTCCTAAAATCCACAATAAACACCTTGGTCTTGCTGATGTTCAGACCAAGATTGTTACTTCTCAATCTCTATCAAGTATTCTGTTTAGTCGTTTCCTGCTATTTAGCCAACAATGGCATTGTCATCAGCGAATTTATGGGTTACCTTGGAGCTGAAATTGACTATATATAAGTGTATAGGGAATAAACCAAGGGAATAAGAATACAGACTTGAGATGCCCCTGTATAGTGATCTGCAAGGAGAGTTGATGTTGTCTATACACACTGATTGGAATCTCCCATTGAGGTAGTCTAAGATCTCCTTACAGAGAAACAGTCCCAGATCCCTTAATTTGTTTATTGGTTTTGCTGGTACGATTGTGTAGATCGTTGAGTTATAGTCAAGGAACAACAGCCTGATGGAGATCGTCCTAGTGGTGCAGCTGATCTAACACAGTGGAGGGCCAATGAGATGTGCATCGGCCATTGATCTGTGGTGTTGATGGGCCAATTGATGTGGTTCTGGCTCCAAGTCCTTCCTAAGGTGGATGTGATTTGATTTGCTCCATAGTCAACTTCTCAAACCATAGAAACATAGGAAATAGGAACAGGAGTAGGCCAAAATGGCCCATCGAGCCTGCTCCGCCATTCAATACGATCATGGCTGATCTAATTTATGACCTAACTCCACCTACCTGCCTTCTCCCCATATCCCATAATTCCTCTATCATGTAAAATCACAGTCACAGTCAATGTAAGTGCCATTGTCTGATGGTCCTTTCTGCACAAAGGCTGTGCTTTCTGTAGCTGCTTGTTACACAGACATTCTGACAAAAGTGAACCCAAGAACTGATATTTATCATTCTTAACTTGGGACTACTTTTTATATTGACCAATTTGATGGTTATCATAGATTAATTCGAAATCAATTAATTAATTAATTAATCACTTAGATTTTAATTAATTAATTAATTCGATTTTAATATTAATTAATATCATAGATTAATTCGATAACTTATAACTTCCTGAAAAATTTGACCTCAAACTTGATCTCACACCAGCTGAAATAAAAATATGTAGTTCATAGAGAGTTAAGGATTCCTTGAGGACTAAGCTTGATTACAAATGGAAATCTTTTTGTCTAACAGAAAGCAAAGTATTTTATTTTCATCATTCTAAGGTGGATTTGATCTTACTCTGTCTGTTTGACCACAGTAACAGCGGTATCATCTGCAAATCTGTAGATGGTATTATTGTCGGACCGGCCACACAGTTATAGGTGTAGAGCAGGAGGCTAAGAATGCATCCCTGTGGTGCTCCAGCACTCATGGAGATGTTCTTATCAATCCTCAAAGTCTGTTAATTGATGACTGCCTCAACTATCACATTAAGTGTGAAATCTAATTGTATTTAGTTTTGTTAGGACTCTAACAAACTTTTTTTCTTTACTCCAGAAATTTGAAATGTGTATCACAGGCATTTTGTATCTGTAAATCAGTTATGTTAGCAAAAAATTTAAATTAAACAATTTTGATTTAAGAAAAATGAACTGCAATTTCTTGCACTAGTTATACCTGTACCACAAAAATTGCATAAGGTAAAACCAGAAATCTCAGAATTGTGTTTTAGATGTGGCGTAGAGACAGGAACCTTTGTGCATTAAACCTGACTATGCTCCGAGGTGAGACTCTTTTGGGTACAATTGGGGGATATTTTGGGAGGAAAAAAAATGACAGAAGTGGAGTATCCACAGGATCCAGCGCTGTTCCTTTTGGGGGATATTAAGTCCAAACACCAGATTCAATTTGTAAAAGTTGCCTTGGAAGTGGCCAGGAGAAGCATAATTGTTACCTGGAAATCTGACTCTCAGCTAAGCGCAACGCGATGGAATGCAGATGCGGAGTTGTGTTCCCCTGGAGAAAATTACCTATAACTTGAAAGGGAGATGCGACATGTTCGGTAAAGTGTGACAGCCCTACTTGCGATACATTGAGGCGCAAGTGTGATTAACACTTCCAATGCCTCTCTCAAAAAGAAATATCAAACAGGTCCACATAATAGACTCACACAAGTCTGGGAATGTTAAGAATGAGGAAATAAGTCAGTAGCCGGGCAGGAACCCCTTCCCCCTGTTTTAATTTTATTAAGTGTGTTTGCTTTGTTATCTTTAGTAATTGATATATGCTTTTCATTGTTAATGTTGGGGTCAGAGGGGGGAATGAAAGGTGGGGGGGGGTAAGTAAGGGCTTGATTATGCTAATTTGTAAAAGGGAACGTGCGATCCCCTGTGATTGTAGCATACGAGACTGTAAAATTACAAATAATTTTTTTTTTAAAAATTAATTACATATAAAGGAGTGAAAGAGAAAAAAATGCCATCTTGTTTTGGATCATTCTTTTTATAAAATTCAGAAATCACACAAAAAATATGGTTTAAAGGTAGCTATAATGCCAATGGCAATAGCATTTGATATTATTTTAAATAGTTACAAGGGAACATTGCTGAGCATTATCTCACTCGAAAGCTTGAATACAAATATGTAAATGAACCTGCACATTCCATCATCAGGTGACTTGGGATAGAAATTTGTATTGATATTGAGTTAGTTCCTATTTTACTTAGCCAAATAAAAAGGCACTGACATTAATTATTATCCAGCCATTGTACAGTATTTAAAAAGTTTAGCCAAGTGATTAAATGTAGGAACATTCTGGCTCACTGCTCGATTGTGTGATGGTTCCTTGCAGACTATTGTGAGGGAGCTACATTGGTATAATGGCCAACTGCTTTTTTTAAATCGTATATCATGTGATTCCAGATATCCCAGCTAAGCTAAACATAAACTTGGCATTAACCCTGTCAAGCTCCTTTTAAAAAAAAAAGAGATCCATTTTCATACTTTTAGACTTGAAAGTATTGGGCACTCTGCTTAATCTCTCTTTGTATAACAAACCTGACATTCCAAGCAGCAGTCTAATAAATATTCCCTGCACTCCT
This sequence comes from Narcine bancroftii, assembly GCF_036971445.1. Classification (NCBI taxonomy): domain Eukaryota; kingdom Metazoa; phylum Chordata; class Chondrichthyes; order Torpediniformes; family Narcinidae; genus Narcine; species Narcine bancroftii. The sequence goes on along the minus strand of NC_091473.1, from coordinate 236,224,112 downwards.
TTCATTGTATGTACATTATTAGTCTTTAAGTTGCGAGACCAGATCTGAACACAAATTCCAGATGCAATCTTCTTTATATAATTGGAGTTTAACTTTCAGGGATTTCTGTACAAGGACATGTAGCTTCTTCTGATTGGTATGGTTGATAAGTGGCAAAAACTTTCTAAAAGAACCAGGCAATAATCCTACAGAAATTCTAATTGCCTACCTTTTGATCTGGAATGCATTACTATAGCTAAATCCTCTACCATCAATATTCTGAGGACATCATTGACCATTTCCTCAATCAGTCCAATTTCCTAAATGCATTGGCTACTAAGAATAGATTAGAGTCTGGATAATCCATCCCAATACTCCAAAGCTTTTTCACCATCTGCAAGGCACAAATCAGGAGTGCCTTGATCAGTACTGCTCCAACAACTTGCTTAAAACTCTGTAACATCCAGGAGAATCTACTTGACTGGTACCCATCCAACGCTGCCAACAATTTTCTTTTTTTAAATATTTTTATTGTGTTTAACATCTAAACTTGCATACAACATTTTAAAGCAACACAAGTCATCTCATAAGCATTCGTACAAAAAAATTTTGATGGAACTAAGTTGACATGTGAGAAATGTTATCGAATTAATCTATGATAACCATGTTAAACCCATATTTGCCAAATTGAGCCAAGTAAAAATTGATAAACAGAAAAAAACAAAAAAAAAACCTAAAAGGGAGATTGTGGACCTCCAGACATCGAACAGAGAATATCCTGAACATTCAAAATTCTTAATTCTTCCAATCGTGATTATATTCTATGAATGGGCCTCACATCTTTATAAATTGAAACTTTCTATCTTTAATGTTGTATCTAATTTTCTCCAAACTTAAATAGGACATTACATCATATAACCACTGTGTATGGGTAGGTGAAGGGTCATCTTTCCATTTCAATAAAATTGTTTGTCTGGCTCTCAATGTGATAAAGGCTAAAACTTTCTCCTGAAATGCAGTCAGAAGTATATCTGGCTCACATGAAAAACCAAATAAAGCAATTAACAGTCAAGATTTTATATTAATCTTAAAAATTGATGATGAAGTTTGGAAAATGTCTTTCCAAAATCTCTCTAAATTTGGGACACTCCCAAAACATATGCATCAGTGAAGCTTCAAAAATTTTAAACTTCACATAGGGAATCAGTATCTGCATAAAACAAGATCATTTAAGTTTGGACATATGTGTTCTATGTACCACTTTAAATTGTAATAAGCAATGCCTTACACAAAATGAAGAATCATTAATCAAACTGAGAATAGAGTACCAATCTTCATCTGAAAATGTTATATTCAAATCTCATTCCCAATTTTCTTAATCCCAGCCATAGAGGCTGATCTTAAATCCAATAAATCAATATAAATATATGATATTAATCCACCATGGGGGGGGGGGGGAACAGTAAGTTTAAAAAATACATCAAGAATATTAGTATTTGAGATTTGAGGGAAAATCAGAAAGCTTGGACTGAACAAAATGTCTAACTTGTAAATATCTTTTTTTTAAACTGTTAGAAAGATTAACTTTGGCTGATAATTGTTCAAAAGAGGCATTATTATCTTTAATAAAAAGGTTGTCATAATTTAGGTTTCAAGGAATGGTATTAGTTAGGTATCCAATGTCCAGCAGAGATGGCTGAAAAAGATGATTATAATGGGACTTGCCAGAGAAAAACTATTAAACCCAAAGGATTTTCTAAATTGAGCCCATATTCTTAACTTTTTCTCATTAATGGATTATGTGTCAATTTAGAAAAGGAAAATGGTTAAAAAAAAAAGATCCTAAAATTGCCAACATAGAAGTTTTTTGGGAAAATTCAATTCCATTTCTGCCCAAGAGGGGCGATTCACTGACTTATCCAAATGTAATAATCAAATTAAATTACATATGTTAATCGCCCAATAATAAAATCTTAAAATCTGCAGGTGATAATCCTCCATTCCTTGTAATCTTTTTATGATCTTATTTATCTGTTTTTTTTTCCCTCTGCCATATGTAAGTAGCAAAACCAAATCAGTGACTGGAGTGTAGATCACTTCTAAAATGCTCCACAATTCTGCAATGTGCAAATATGATCACAGTGAATGCTGATTTAGCCAGAGATGATGGATCTTAATAAATTAACTCTTTTTCAATTGTTTGCTATTTTTTTCTCCCATTATATTATCCTTGGTTGATATTGCAAGTCCATTGCTTTCTGGAAGTGGCAACACAGTTGGATGGGATGGTAAAGAAAATGTTCATCGGTCGTGACCATGAGTGTAAAATTTGGGAAGCTTTTACAGTTATATAACACTTTCATTAGGCCACATTTGGAGTACTATGCACAGTTCTGGTTGCCACAGTATAGGAAGGATGTGGAGGCTTTGGAAGAATTTCACCAACATGTGTGGATGAAGCGTATTAGCTAGAAGGAGAGGATGGATAAAAGTTTTTTTTCCTTGAGCATCAGAGGCTAAAGGCTGACATGATAGAAATATATAAAATTATGAGAGCATAGAGAGAGAGAGTAGGTAGTCTTTTTTCTCCAAGTGGAGATGTTAAATACTTGAGGTTATCTGTTTAAGGTGATAGGGAAAGTTTAAAGCAGATGCAAGTTTTGGTTTTCCATAATGCTAAGTGCCGAGAACACACTGGGAGAAGGTGAAAGCAGATGTGAAGCAATGTTTCAAAGGCACTTCGACAAATGCATGAATAGAGGGATACAAACCATGGGATTAGTTGGATTGGCATCATTGTTGATATAGAAATGGTGGTTCAAAAGGTCGGTTCCTGTTCTGTACCATTCTGTGCTCTAAAGTGCACAAGTAACTCATTAATTTTGGCATCTGAGCAAACAATTGTGCAAATGCCGATTATTTTTTTAAGGTTATTCCAGGAACAGCATTGTGCCAGTATATTAAATACTTGCTGAAGATTTCATTGGCACAGTTTAAATAATATTGTAAATAATAGAATTCCATTTCTGATTGTGCAACAAATACATGAAGAATAGATTTCAGAAAGCATTTGAGCCTGATTCATTCTCATCACTGTTTAAGATTCTCTTTATTTTCACTTTAGTCCAGACATAGCACAGATGAAGTCCTAAGATCCTATATTATTGTGATTGTCAAATTTTGTCCATTCTTATTTCCTTCTATGTTATAACCATATAGAAGGAATTCCCTTCAGTAAACAATTTGATTTATCTCTTTTCTTCTCCTCATTGCCCTCCATTTCTCTGCAACATGTTCATCAGCTTCCCGTTGCCGTGTTATTTAAAGGTACTCCTCGAATAACGACCATAATTTGGGCTAAAGGATTGGTCGTATCTCAGAACGCACACATGTCGGAATTGGGCACTTACCTTGTTAGTCAGTGTCCTGGGGTCCACAGGCTGGGCATAGCCATCTTGATTTCTGTGCACATGGGTGAGTCTTCAGTTGACGCATGCATGGTGGGTTCGCGTATTGGCGTTCGGTTGGTGCATGCGCGAGAGTTGAGTGCCCTAGCAATATTGAATTTGCACCCTTAACTCTTGTGCATGCGCCAACCAAAGGTTCGCACAGGAATCAAGATGGCCACGCCCAATCTATGGACCACAGGATGCCAATGAACGAGGTAAGTACGCACATTTTACGTGCCTTGTATCCCCGTTATAATTCGTCAAATACAGCATAAACTCTGTAAATTTTATATTTTTTCTTTAATTTTTGAACAAATTTTCGATCGTGTGTGTGGATGGATGAAAGTCACATAGGTCTCAAGTCGGAGAGTGCCTGTACTCAAATTAAGCATTTATTTACTGTAGCCAGTCAACCTACCAACACACCTGAGAGACGTGGAGGTAAACTGGAGGGAGAAGAGCGGGCAAATTTTCTTCATAGCCAAATGAGATTTTACATCTTCTTTCCATATTCTTTACAAGCTTATTCTCTATAGTACTATCCACTTACTGATGCTCTGGTGACACAGCCTTCAGGCATTATATATTTTATTAGAATGCATCTAAACCACCTCCCCATTTTCAAAGCCACTAGTTTCTATCCTTTGGACACCCATCTTTATTACCTGATTTGTGAATCACCTTTGCTTTTTTTTTAACATTGATGCCATTGCATAAGCATGAGCTACCTTTGTTGTAGCTCTGTGAAAAATGAACAGATTGATGAGCAAAAGTTGCACCTTTGTAACCCTTGCGTGTTAATTAGATTTTCCGTGGAATTACAGAAAACTGAAATCACTGGAGCCAAAAGGCCCAGAGATAGACCAAGAAAAAGGGTAAGGATTTTTTTTTTAAATGCAGGAGCATTTCTTTATTTGCTTAAAGTTTTGTTTTAACTGCAGTTTTCTTAAAGCCATCATTTTTTTTTTTTTTTGCAGCCCCACCAAAGTATTCATTGCATGTAGAATGAAGCCCCGGTACACTGCCACCTCTCATGCAAGGGCTGATTTGTTTAGGTCAGAAGTTGCTTATTACAAGTTGTGTCTCGTCTGCTCTGATTAGCAGCTGTAAGTTTAACTGACTAACCAAATTATTAGATTGATATAATCACCATTAAAGTGCAACCCATTAGCTGGCAATAAGTTGTCAAATAATTCAGTTTGCTCAATGTTTCTGTCTTGTACTGTTTTAATTTTATCTACGAATGAACTTGAATTTTCATAGTCTTCAAAGTGTCTTTTCTCTGGCTATGTTATTGTTCTTTGTGCAAAGGTATCATTAGATGTGATATTTGGTTCCACTGTAGGCATATTTGCGGATCCTGGGTATAATTCTGTTCAGAAATGGCATTCACTATGCTTATACACAGAGAAATAACAGTGGACGGGATTGAGATGATGGGTAAGATGGCACGTTTGCATTATGTTCAGCTTGTAAATTAGAAAATAAATCGAAGAAGGATTAAGTGGGATGGCAGGAAAAGATTTGGCTTTGACAATTATGCCTTACTTTATGGCTTCATCATCACCACTGTTAATCTCTGACCCAGTGCTGTTGAGTATGATGTCTTGATGATAACACAGCTTCCACCTATTGATCTTAACAACTGTCGTCTGGCATTTTGTTCTCCAAGATGGAAGTGTGTCGGTGTGTTTTATGCAGTCTGTTCGTTGATGTGCCTGTCATGATCATAAAGCATTGACTTCTTTCTTTTCTGCTCTCTTTTCTCCCTTCCTTCTCCCTCTCTTCTTTCCTTCAACTTTCCATCCCTTTCCCTTTCTATTTGCTTAGCCATCCCTCCTCTTTCCCCCCCCCCCCACTTGCTGCTGTGCCCTCACTCCCTTCTCCACCTATTACCTCCTGCCTTTGGGACCATGCTCCTTAACTATTTGTTCGGACACTTTTCGACCTTTTTCCATAAACATCAATTATGTATCTTTATCTTTGCTATATAAAGCACACTGTTTGACCTGCTGAGTTTCTCCAGCATTGTGTTTTGACTTATGATCCTAAAGCTGTAATGTGTGCAAGTTTATATCTGGATGGCTTTTCTTAGCACTACAGATGTGGTTTGGGTGAAGCCAATGACTGTTCATAACAGTGCTCTTTAATAGAGTTTGGGCTGAATAATGGGAACTACTCCCCATCTCTTATTCGCTAAATTGATGACTGTATTGGTGATACTTCTGCTCATGCAGAACTTGACAATTTTGTTGACATCACTGCTAACTTCACCCAGTCCTTAAATTTATCTGGTGCATTTCTTGCATCTCCTGCCCTTTTCTGGACTTTTCAGATTTTCCCCATCTCATGAGATTAAACTGACCTTGGACATATATTCCCAACCCACTGTTTCGTACAACAATTTGGATTATATCTCTTCCCATCCTACCCCTTGTTGGGATGTCATTCACTTTCTCCCACATCTTCCCAGGATGAGGCCCTCCACTCCAAAATGCCCCCTTCTAAATAAAGATGGATTCCCGACTCTCATTGATAAAACCCATACTCTTAGCTCCTGTCTTTCTCATGCTTCTGCTCTCACCTCACCTTCCCCTAGACAGAACAAGGACAGAAGCACTTTGGTCTTCATTTTCCACTATACCAGCTTCAGCATCTGACATGCTATCTACTGGCACTTCTGCCAACTTCAGTTCAATCCCACCACCAGATACATTCACCCCTTTCCACTTTTTGTAGAGATCAGTCTCTCCAAGACCTCCTGATCTGCTTTCCCCACCTACACTTTGACACTTCCTGTTGTAATGAGAGGAAGTGCAAAACTTGTCCCTCCACGTTCTCCCTATGTCCTTCTGGGGCCACAAAACAGACTTTCCAGGTGAGCCAGAGCTTGACCGGCACATCGTCTAACCTAGTCTGCATTGAGTGAACTCGGTGTGGCTTTTGCTGCCTTGGTGTTAGATTGGGTGACCACTTCGCTGAGCACCTAAGCTGTGTCCTTGAGTCTAGATTTGAGCTTCCTGTGTCAAATCCATTCCCACAATCATGTGTCGGTCCTTGGCCTCATTTGTTTTCAGAGTGAGGCCAACTTGAAGCACAACACCTTACTTTTGGGCAGCTTTAAACCAAATGGCATGAACATCAAATTTTCTAATTTTAGATAACTCCCACCTCTATCTAGTTCATCTCTTTACCTACTACTCCTCTTACATTTCTCTCTAATTTCATCCCTCCACCGTGGTCTCTGCCTCTTCATTTTTCTCCACTTCTCCCTCTATTTGTCTAATGCTCTTATCCCCTTTGCCAGCTCTTCCATCTTCGTTTATGTAATATCACCACCCCCCCCCATTTAAAAAATTTAATCTCAATATAGTCCAGAGACGAAAAGTTGACTGACCACTCCTGCCTGATTTGCTTCTCCGTCCAATTGGCAGTGGTCCAAATTTCTGATTTCTTGCTCCCTTCCTTTCTGAAATAGTGGAGTTACATTCTTCTACCTTCTGAAATGTGGGAACAATGCCAGAATTTATGGAAGAAGGCAATCCGTTAACTCGCTCGCTCCTGAAGATATCCAAGTTACAGGAGGCAAAGGCTGACTTTAAGTAGCGCAGGCATGCACTCATTCAGCATCATGGTTGGAGATGTCTGAAATCATGGAAATAAAGTGGCATCACAAGCATGGCATACTGCCTGCAGTTGCATCAATATTAAGATTCCTTTCCAATTCAGGAGTTAATTTTCCCCTCTATTTATAGAGGGGTTACATGCATCAATTCCACACATATCAGTTTAAAAAAAATTGGATCAATAATAATGTATGGATTTGTCTTTACATCTAGCATTTTTTGAGATTAAAACTGATCCAAATTCCTGTTCTGCTAACTCCATTTCAAAGCTAATGGGCAACCACAAAATTGTGAGGAATGTTTTTGGGAAATAACTTGATTATAATCCTTTGGCAAATCTTTGCCTGTGACCATTATGCAGCGATCCTCAGTTTCAGGGTGAGTACTCCTGCAGATCAAATTTGACCTGCAATTCAGGAAACGCGCTTGAATTCTTAAACTGCCAGGTGTTCTTGGAAGACAAAGGAAAAATCTGAATGGCCCAAGTTCTGAGCAATTGTTTGATGTTGCAACTGTGTGGAGCAATTTCAAATTCATTTTATTAGTGCAGAAGCTAATGTAGGATTCACGGAAATTGTAGAATTTTGTGGCGGAGAAGAAGACTTGTCGTTTTCTGCTCTTCTGGCTTGTTGAAAGAGCTGTCCACTCTCTCCCATTCTTCTGCCAATTTCCAATTCACTTTTATTTTGCTCATGTATCACTTCTCCTAAAAGCTGGTTTTGATGCTGCTTTCATGACTGTTCTCTTAACTTGCCCTTCTTGGATTTGCTGGTGATCTTAAAATTTCAAAATGCTGAGCTACCATATACTGGACTATATTTTCACTATTTATTATATTAATCCCCCTCATCATTCTGAACATCTCTTGGCAGATTTCTGAACTAAATGTTCTCTGAAAAGAGTCTCCTTTGTTCACAATTTATACACCTAATATTTTACATGTTCACTCAGAATCTAGACAGTCTTCAATGGGTCATAGAGCATTACCCAGGCAAAAGACAATAAGTTCAGATTCTGCTTCTGTGACTGAGCTCTTCCACATCCCTTGCATGTTCATATTATTCATCCTCAGTCTCAACGGCCACTGAAACATCACTGTTTGTTATTTCGACTCAACTCCTTCTATGTCCTTTCACCAGCTGCATGAGTTGAACCTTGAACTCCAGCTAGTTCATCCATAATGCTCCTGACCATGCCCTCTCTCACACAAAGTTGTGTTTGCATTTTAACTTCCAGACGTACCAGGCTTCATGGGTGTCCTGTTGCTCAACACAGAACTTAAAAATTGTTCTCATGTAATGACCTACCACTCCAACCTAAAGTTACTGTCTTTGTGCCTCTTCCAGTTCTAAGACCTCCATGGATTTCCCTCAGTTGGTGACACAGTCTTTAGTCATCTCAGTGTCACTCAAAAGGACATCTTTGGTAACCCTCTACGTTGCTGATTTAGTCTCAGCATTTTATAAAATCTTCTTGAAGTCCATCATTTTGACCCTGCTAGTGGTCACTTGTTGTCGTGTCTTCATTACTCATTACTCTTCAGTCATCAAGTTTGTTGGTGCAAGGCATCTTCTGCATTCATGAAGATGTTGTGAAATTGTAGAATATTGTTGATTTGGCTGGCCTAGAGGATATGCTTGTTTTTTTTATTGGCCTGTGTTTTCTCTATGCTTTTAACTGTTGGTGTCAATCCATTAGTTTCATTTCCCACAATCTCTTCAATTGCCTCTGAGAAAATCCATGCCTTGCATTGTCTCCTACCTCTTGCTCAACAAAGCAGGCCAGAACTTGAGCTCTCTTCCCCAGCCATACAATGGAGCTTTAATTTGGCTGCCCAATCTACTAAAAAAGTAACATTTGGAAGGAAACAAAACAAATTGCATTTAAACTAACGAGTACAAAAAATCCTAACCCTTACGTACCATTTTAAAATGGAGCAGGCACAACTGGAACACTGTTGCAAACTTTCTATTTGACAGCAAGTAAATTTCTAAGCCACTGTATGACTGATTTTAATAACTTGCAAATACTCTCTGTTAAATGGTATTTTAGGACAGCACGGTTAGTGCAACATTATTACAGTTCGAGCAGCCTGGGTTTGAATCCATCGCTGTTTGTGAGGAGTTTGTATGTTCTCTCTGTGTCTGTGTGGGCTTCCTCCCACCTTTTAAAATGTACAATTGCTGTACATTAATTTGTGTATTTGGGGGGCATGGGCCAGGAAGGGCCTGTAACTGTGCTACATGTCTGAATTTAAAATTAAAATAAAAATCCCAGAAGTTAAAACCTTTAATAATCATGTCTCTGGATTCTATTGTTTTTGAGGAATTTATGCCTTCTGTATTATCATTCAGAGCCAGCTCTTCAATGCTTGACGTCCTGTTTTGCGGAAACTGCCAAAATGTTTGGCCTGGAAGTCAGCCTGAAGAAAACTGAGGTCCTCCATCAGCCAGCTCCCCACCATGACTACCAGCCCCCCCACATCTCCATTGGGCACACTGAACTCAAAACGGTCAACCAGTTTATCTATCTCGGCTGCACCATTTCATCGGATGCAAGGATCGACAACGAGATAGACAACAAACTCGCCAAGGCAAATAGCGCCTTTGGAAGACTACACAAAAGAGTCTGGAAAAACAACCAACTGAAAAACCTCACAAAGATTAGCGTATACAGATCCGTTGTCATACCCACACTCCTGTTCGGCTCCAAATCATGGGTCCTCTACCGGCATCACCTACGGCTCCTAGAACACTTCCATCAGCGTTGTCTCCGCTCCATCCTCAACATTCATTGGAGCGACTTCATCACCAACATCAAAGTACTCGAGATGGCAGAGGCCGACAACATCGAATCCATGCTGCTGAAGATCCAACTGCGCTGGGTGGGTCACGTCTCCAGAATGGAGGACCATCGCCTTCCCAAGATCGTGTTATATGGTGAGCTCTCCACTGGCCACCGAGACAGAGGTGCACCAAAGAAGAGGTACAAGGACTGCCTAAAGAAATCTCTTGGTGCCTGCCACATTGACCACCGCCAGTGGGCTGATATCGCTTCAAACCGTGCATTTTGGCGCCTCACAGTTTGGCGGGCAGCAACCTCCTTTGAAGAAGACCGCAGAGCCCACCTCACTGACAAAAGACAAAGGAGGAAAAACCCAACACCCAACCCCAACCAACCAATTTTCCCTTCCAATCACTGCAACCGTGTCTGCCTGTCCCGCATCTGACAATTCAGCCACAAACAAGCCTGCAGCTGACGTGGACATTTACCCTTCCATAAATCTTCATCCGCGAAGCCAAGCCAAAGAAAGAAATTAACGATGCCTCTGCCTCCTTCCTGCCATTACCCACTCATCCCTCTTGCATGAACGTGACCAACTAGACATGTAATTATTGTATTTGAAAATGGTGGCTACGTTCCAACTGTGAGGAAACTCCAAAAGACAAGTCCTCTTCTTAGTGGGCCATATGCTGTTGGATCACGTATCTGGTTCCTGTATTTTAATTAACCCATCTGATCTCACTCTTGCTCTGCTTACATCCATGTTTCCAGTCATCCGTGTCACCCCAACTATTAATCCCACACTGTCCCATTTTCCACCACAATATCCTTTCTCTCATCTAAAGGTTAGGGCTTTATTCCCTGGGGGATAGAAGAAAATGAGGGGCGATTTGATAGCAGTATACAAAATTATGAAGGGTATAGATCGAGTAAATGCAACTAGGCTTTTTCTATTGAGGTTCGGTGAGATCCAAACCAGAGGTCATGGGTTAAGGATGAAAGAGGAGAAATTTAGGGGGGGATCTCCCTCACACAGTGGAGTGGGAGTGTGAACCGAGCTGCCAGCTGAAGTGGTTAATGTGGACTCCATTTTACATTCAAGAAAAATTTGGACTGGTGCATGGATGGGAGGGGCATGGAGGGATGTGGACTGGGTGCAGGTCAGTGGGATTCGACTGAATGATAGCTCAACACAAGACTAGAAGGGCTGAAGGACCTGTTTCTGTGCTGTAATGTTCGATGGTTCTGTTCCCTAGTGATTAAGGTTCTTGATCTTGCTCCCCTGTGTGGCTAATCATCATTCTTGTGGCTGGAACTCTCTGCCACTGGTTCTCCATCTTGGCTGCAGGCCTGCTATAAATTTGGTGAGCTGCTCCAAATTCATCTAAAAATATATATTGGGGATCTGCTGCTTAGTTTAATAGGAGTTTCATGTTTTGGCCCTCCTCCCTTGCTTCTCCCTAGATTTTTGGCTTCTTAGTTTTTTTTATTATAAAAAAAAATATTTATTTTTACAAATTTAAGTTGTTTTAAATTTTTTAAATGTATTTGCTAAAGCCTTAAAATTAGGAAAGATTTTATAGTTAGAAGCATCTGGGGCTTTACTTCTGTACAGTTCCGAGCAGGACTGCGCCTGCGCTGCAGGTGTTCACCTCAGCTGACGAGGTGGTTTTGTGAAAACAAAAAGAACATTCAGAAGGTTTCATGCTACTGATCACTTTTCTGCATTTAAGAATTAAGTAAAAGTCTGATTGTTCTGAAAGCTTCATCTTGTTGATATTGTTCTTTGGGCTGACGAGAAGCACAAATTGCTGAAACCATGGAAACATAGCTTTAGATTCAGTCAAGGCCAGCAAGAAGGAATAATAAAGGGGGAAAGTACAAGGAAGCATTGGATTCTTTTCATGTTAATGAAAATGCTGAACTTGAAGCTGGCGGCAAAACTCTGCATGCCAAACTGCATGAGTTTTTCAAGCTTTGTTGGGACCAAGGAAAACTGCCTCAGGACCTTCGTGATGCCACCATCATCACCCTGTACAAAAACAAAGGCGAGAAATCAGACTGCTCAAACTACAGGGGAATCACGCTGCTCTCCATTGCAGGCAAAATCTTCGCTAGGATTCTACTAAATAGAATAATACCTAGTGTCGCCGAGAATATTCTCCCAGAATCACAGTGCGGCTTTCGCGCAAACAGAGGAACTACTGACATGGTCTTTGCCCTCAGACAGCTCCAAGAAAAGTGCAGAGAACAAAACAAAGGACTCTACATCACCTTTGTTGACCTCACCAAAAGCAAGTATATTTTTCATATGCTAGAAAGGGGCATGTAATGCAAAGTGCTTGACATTTACCTTTTGTATAGCTCTGTTGCCAAATGGGAGCATCTATGACCTGTATTTCCCACATGATAATGGCTTAAACTGAGAACAAATCCATAGCTTTGGAGACTAGCAGTACAGGTCATTATTGCACTGATTATATTCTAAGCATTCCCATCAATATCCAGTAAAAGCTTCTAACATTCTGCAGAGCAGCAAAAAGATGGTTTTCCTATTTTTCTGGTTGAAGAGCTACTGTTCATTCACTTTTTAAAAAAAAAAATTTCGTGGTTGTCAGATTTTTCAGCTCGTAGTCAACGTTGTGGTATGGGTCTGATCCTAATCAGATTTTCTTCCTGTTTCCTGTGAGACTCAGCTTTTAGTCATAAGAATTCCCATTTCCTGAAACTCACCACAAAATAAATAGTGTGTCTTACTCACACTGAACTATTGGCAATGATCCACAGGTTCTTTACTTGCTCTTTCTTGATGTTTCTACATCCTACATTTGGCACAGAATACTGTATATATCCAGTTTCCACATTTATTTAGATCAAAAGAAAAAAAGTCCTTCATGTAAAAATGAAATAGTGCAAATCATAATTTTTCTCTTTGAGTACTTTAAATATAAGAATTATATGAAGTAAAAAGTAACTGCTTTTATTATTAAAAACAAAGTTGGAAGAAACTCTTTCTTTCCAACTCAGAAAACTTGCATAAATTGAGTGTTGTGTGACCTGAACTTTTTTTTATAATCAAAGCCATATGGGTATCCTATAAAATACAATTTGTATTATAAGTTGATTTTTTGTAATGACAAATTTAGAAATAATGAACTGAACATTAATACAGAAGGTGGTAACATGTACCATATTTGATGACATATAAAACACTCCCACATTTTAGAGGGAGATTCAGGGAAATATTTGTTTTAGTGTATTTACAGATAAGTTGGTGAACGGGTTCCTCCTGCAAGGCCCCTTGTAGATAATGGGCGTGTGGGCCTTCGCTCACCTTGAAGGTAGCCCTCCAGCCTTGCACGGCCGAGACGCCGAAGCCTCCTCGCGCACGAGCGAAAGCAGCACGCCAAGGCTCAGGCTGCTTTCCCCAACCACATCGTGGAAATGGCGATTGATTGACAGGCATGCAGGGACCTGTGGGCATGCGAGGGCGGGAGGGAGAGAGCCCGCTGTCACCAAGAGCAGACGATTGATCGCTTGTTTTGATGGGAGCGCTGGGCCTTGGTGATCAGACTCCACGCCGGGGCTGATGCCAGAGCGAATGTTAGAGGGGATGCAGAGGAACGCTCAAAGTCACTCAGAGAGGGGGAGGATGGGTTGCTTGATATTGGATACCTAGATCTACCTGTTGATGGTGTAGGGGTGGGGGGTGCTAAGTTCGACAGGCCGCTCACTCACTGCCACCCACCCTCGGTGCCACCTCATACAATTTTCTCAGGGGGCTGTGCTTGTTGAACAAAGGCTGGGCATAGAGTCTGATCACTGAGGCCCAGCGCTCCCCTCAAAGCAAACAATCGATCGTACCATCGGCGTGTACTGTGAATATGGCCGTTGCCATATGGTCAGCCTTCTCATTGGGAGAAATGTGCGGTGGCGGCACGGGCCACCCGAGGGAAGACGTTCTGTGAAGCCGCTTCCTGAACAGCCGCAGAACATCCATGGGCTTCTTGAAGCTGGGTGAGTCGCCGGCAACCTGCTAAATTTCAACTTCACGTACAAGACCCAGGGGGTATTTTTGAGCCAATTTTTGGGGGGGAAAATGTAGGTCTTGTATGCTGTCAAATATGGAGGATCAATAGACATGCTAACCCATTAAATTAATGGAAAATTCTCAAATATTCAGTTTAAATGATTTAGATTCCATTGTTAACCATTTAGACTCTGGACATTTTTAACCTTTTATCTAACTCCCAAGTGGGTTCATGGGTAAACTACAGTACGCAAACCAGTATGAACCAGCTGGCGAATGGATATAAAATGGGGGTGCAGAATATATGCGCTTGTTGGTAGTCCCTGAAAACAGGGACATGGAGTCCAAAGGATTAATATTTGCAGTAATGGGACTTAGTTATTGTGGCTTTAACCTGTTTGTGTTAGCAAGCAATCTTAGCTCATCAGTGGAAATAATAACCCACTTGAGATTTTGTAAGAAAAAGTCATTGTATTGTAGACCCATACAGTGCAAGGAATTGCATTTGTATTTTTCAGATAAATTAATCTTTCATGTATTCATTAATATTTTGGCTGCCATTCCTGCCATGTGTCCTTTTCTCTAAGATCTATATACAATCATTCATCATCATGACTCTTTCCTGTTTGGGTGAGATCCTTGTGTGGGTCTTTATACTGATGACCAGCCTTCATTCACAAGCCTCCTGAATCCTTCAGCACTTAGCTTCACCGCTAATTTCCTTGCATTTACACCTTCAGCTTCTCTGAGCTATAAATGTTCAAGTAAGTTCCACATGTTTATGTTTTGTTTCTGAAATGACATTTTGCCTTGTATGTATTTTAATTATTTACTATTAATGTATGCAATGTATTCAGTTTTTTATGAAATTTCCTTTGTTGTAAGCATAACACTTAGGGCTTTATATGTACTTTTCATCATGAGATTTTGAAATTATTGGAGAATTTTATACATTAATGGTTACTTGGAGACACTTTGGTTGTTTGAGATTGTGTGTGGCATGGATTAGTGAACTAATGGTGGGGTGTGCCAATTTTAAACTTCCATTATATTTTACCTACCGTATATTTTTGGCGTACAAGTAGAGTCGTGAAATGCAAAAAAAACTCTCAAAAATGGGGATCAACTTACATGCCAGATATACTTTTGAGACTTTAAATTCAACTCAAAATCCAATCCGTGCTGATCCGGTGTACAAGTCGACACTTGAAATCCAAAAAAAAAACTCAAAGATTTTCATTGAGATTTTTATTGAAAACAATACAATTAGAACCCTTCAAAATCGCTATCATTGTCTGAAAACAACACACTTAGAACCCTGCAAAATCCTCTCAGTATCATCATCTGAAGCAAAGATGGTGGCAGGCGCATCCATACTCTCACTGTTTAAACAGTCAAGGTATTGGTCCCAGTCTGTATCTGATGAGGCAGTTTCAGTTTCGTTGTCAGTATCCCACAATAAATCTGCTTTCATGCCCTCAATTGCACAAGAGATACTGCACTTCTAAAATGATCTTATCACAGTCTCTACTTTAACGTTGACCTGTGCCTTGAGCACAAAATCACACAGCACATCAAGTGATGCAGGATGCATTGCCCCGCCTTTTGCAAACTACTTTTCTGCACTTGACATCCATGTATTCTTTTCCTTACGCACATGGTCTTTGAATGGCTTGTTCAAGCAGACATCGAGGGTTTGCAATGTAGACGTCAAACCACCCAGGATAACCACCATGTAAGTATTATGTAGTAATCTACCTTTAATATTCTCAGTTAAGTGACTACGAAACATATCCCAGACCAGCAAACTTCGTTCTTTGTGTAAACCGCCTGGCTGCCTGTTCCTCACATTGTCTATCCATAGTTTTATACCATTTTCATCCATTTATCCTTTTTCATGAAAACGTACAAAAATACCTGCAGGGAATTTCATTTTTAATTTAATTTTGTGTTTGAAGATTACCGTGGGTCTTAACTTCGTCCCGTCGGCCATGCACGATAACATCACAGTAAACCTGATCCTTTCATGACCTGTACTATTGGTTTGCACAGTTTTCACACCTTTCCTTACCACAGTTCTATTGCCTATCATGTCAAAATTCATGGGGGTTTCATCTATGTTTCCAATAATTGCCAATGCAAACTGGTCTTTCTGCCAGTTACATATAATAAACTGGTGAAAGCTTACAGTTTTATGATCAAGATCTTTTGATAATTTCTGTTTAATTTTTGTTTTTTGACGTAATACCAAATTTTTCCTGTTCATGAAACGATTGCACCAGCCGAGTGTAGCCTCAAAATCTTTACTGAGGTTTGGGTGTGACTTTGCCCACTGTAGTATAAATGTCCTTATTTCGGGTGACTATGCACCAATCTGGCATAGGGGAGAACTTTCAAACTCCTTATTTTTCTCATGACTATAAATTTTCTATCAGAATAAATGGGATGGGTGATCTTGTACAGTGCAGATCCTTTGGAATTCCCATCAGTGGAGAATATTGACAGATAGGGCACGTAGAGAACTGCCAACTTTGGGTGGGCTTCCGGTGAAGTTCTCCACTCGCCTGTATCTTTTTTTTCCACTTCCTATTAAGATTCAATCTATTTGGATTCTCATAGAGCAGCAAAGACAAAGAACTAGAAGATGAAAAAAGGTACACCTGTATTCCAATATTTGAGGAGAATTTTAAAATTCACATCACCAAGGAAACAAAAATAGGAAATAGCATGAATGGGATAAAATGAAATGTGGTTTTGTGTTAATTTCCTAGTGGTTTTAAAGCTTTGATTGTGGATGTCAGTGAAGCCGAGTTTTAAAACCACTAAATCTCCAGTTGCTGATAACTTGGGTCAGGAATGCACTGCATGAAGTCAAAGTGGCTGTTATGCTACATGGGTACTCAGGTAAAACCTAGATTTATTTCAATGGAACCTTGTTCCTAAAAAGTTCACCAAGGGACAACATTTTTATAAGCAGCTTGCTTTTGATCAGAGTTTAACTTCATTTTGTGTTGGAATCTTTGCCTGTATGGCCAAAGGTCCTGTTTCCATGCAGTATGACTCCTTGTACTATTCTTCCATCATCTAAGATACTTTTGAGGAAGCTGCTGGGGTGGAAATTCACCTAAAGTAGAAATTCCCTGAAAGTATCGACTCTCATGTGTCTATCTTTGCTATTGTGGATTTTCAAAGATTGTACACTCCCAACCTTAAAGAATCCCTGTAGAAAGTATTATTAGATTCCTTAATCAATCCCCTACTACTGGTGTACAAAATACCAAACAATCATCACCTCAGAGCAACCTCAGTATAGCTGTGAGCCCATGATGCTCTTCCTGTTTTTTAAAGGGACTTTGCTGTCATTGGGTTGCCTGACTGAGACACCTTGGAGCTGACGCTCAAAAAAATCTGTTGAAGTTTTCAAAATTTTTTTTTGCTGTCAGGGTGCGCTTTTTCTATTATTTAGCTCATTCAGTGGGAGCCACTGTGGGAAGATGTGATTCAGATGGTCAGGAAGACCAGAGCCAAGCCATGCCTATCTACTAAGAGCCTGTTCCCATAGACTCTTCAGAGGCCATCTGCCTAGACCTATCAAAAGAGCAGTGTATATGCAGGCTTGGTTGGTAAAGTCTGTCATAACAGAGATATGAAACACAAAAGTCTGCAGATGATGTGATGGTAGTTAAAAACATGCAGAAGTTCTAGAGAATCTCAGCCAATCTCACAGCATCACAGCTGTATTCCCAACGTTTCAGGTCTGAGTTCTCATTCAAGGAATAAGCACAATTAAAAGCCATGATTATTGTTTGACCACATCATCTTTGTCTACTTCATCAACTGGCACTTCAATTTTATTAGCAGAAACTCATGGTACAATAATGAAAGACAATAGGTGCAGATATATCCAAGGGGAGTGTCCTTAACAGTAGAGATAATGCACAGCCAATGTTAGTACAGCAAGGCTCGCCAGAGGCGGGGTGGGGGGGGGGGGGGGTGGGACCGGCAGCTTGGCAGACATTCACAACAGGAACCTCAGACATTTGAAATGCTGAAAGGCCCGGACAGAGTAGATGTGGCAAAGTTGCCTCTCATGATAGGGAGAGTCTAGGAGAAGAGGCCACAATTTTAGGATAAAAGGCTGTCAATTTAAAATGGAAATGAGGAGAAATGTCTTTAGCTAGAAGCTTGTGGAACGTTTTTACCAAACAGGGCAGCCTTGGAATCAAGGACATTGGGTGTATTTAAGGCAGAAATTGATAGGTATTTGATCAGTCAGGGCATCAAGGATTAAGGGGAGAGGGCCAGAGACTGGGGCTGAGTAATAAGGATAAGCTCATAATTAAATGGCAGAGTAGATGGGCCTATTTCTGCTCTCGTACCTTGTGATCGCTCTCTCTCTCTCTCTCTCTCTCTCTCTCTCTCTCCCCCCCTCTCTCCCTTTGTCTCCTTTTGCAGAGCCAAAGCCAATTCTCCCCTCTGATCAAATCCATTTAACACCATAGTACTGTAGTATTTTGTTCATCAATGATGTATAGAAACCATTGAACAATTTTTTAAAAAGTAGACTAAATTTCAGATAGAAGTTCACTTTATTCGGTAATTTAATTTGTCAATTAATTAACCCCATCTATGCTTCCAGCTGCCTCAGAAAAACAGCCAATGTTAAAAGGGCTCCTTCCGCCCTCTGTCCACCCTCCTCCTCTTGTCGGGAAGAAGGTTCACCAGTGAAAGGGCTCCAACCGCCCTCTGTCCACCCTCCTTCTCCTGTCGGGAAGAAAGTTCACCAGTGAGAGGGCTCCAACCGCCCTCTGTCCACCCTCCTCTTCCTGTCGGGAAGAAAGTTCACCAGTGAAAGGGCTCCATCCGCCCTCTGTTTACCCTCCTCCTCCAGCCGGGAAGAAGGTTCACCAGTGAAAGATCGTGCACCCCCCAGATTCAAGGATATTTTTCACATTGCTATCCCACTAGTAAAATAATGTTGCCGCTGCTCTGTTCTTAAATGATCTCTCTATCACTGTTTTACTTGCTGCACGTGCATCTGAATTGATTTTCTGGGACAGCGCACAAAGTAAACCCGCTGTACGTGAGACAGTAAAAGAAATCAGTCAATGCAGGAAGGTAAGGCGAGGGAGTAAGAAGTCCTTGTTACTTTTCAACATAAACACATGGATTGGCAGCTGAAGCTCTCCTTTGGGCCAGGCTCTGTCATTGTACATTTGACTGTTGACCCACTGGATGTCCTATTTTTACAAAGTAAATTTTCTGTATCTGATTCTCTCCTTGCTGTGCCAAGGAGGAAGTAGGAGTGCTGACTCAGAGTCGCATTTGAAATTGACTCATCTGTTTTCCACAGTTTGATTCTGGCACCGATGTCGAGTATTTTAATGTTTTACTATAAGAATCCTCTGAATAAATCTTTCTGGCAAAAAGAAATAATGTTTGGAACCAATGATCACACCCAAGCTTCCCTTGAATGCAAGTGCTATGAACGGAAATTAGACCTTTCTCAAGCGCCGAGATCACACCAATGGCAATTTTCTTTAAAGTATGCTTTATTACAATGAAAAATTAAATACTGATACATGCTCCTATCTCTATGGGATTGTGCTTGTAAACCTGGGTTGCGATTTGTTTCTTTATCACCCGTTGATTGATGTGGATTAGGAAGTCCCAGCACAAGAGCAATGCCACTCAGGAGTTATTTCCTGTCCTGGGGAGAGCCTGAAATTAATCATTAACTGGGCTTGGGGGAAATGCTGAACACAGGCTCTCTGCTGAAGTTGGATTTCACGACAAATTAAAATCGCCCCTTCTTCAGATTTACTGCACGAGCTTATCTTCTTTCAGTGTGCCATTTCTTCTGATTTATTGTCAATAGATTGAAGATGCTCAGCTGTTGCGAACTGCAGCTGTGCGTTCTGTTGTGGTCCAATGGTAATGATATGAGAGAGGGGGGGGGGGGGCAGAGTTACTGTGAGCGGAGACACGGCGCTGCTCCACGTGGTCCTACTGCCCAGTGTTCATTCTGACTGCTTCGTATAGGCTTTAATTCAGGTATTAAATGGTGATTTTTTTTAAAATAAAAAATCATGCATCTCTGGGCTCTGTCCCCAAAATGGCAGTGCCTCTGCTAGCCAGCTTACCATGAAGGAACTGGGGGAGCCTCAGACCGATGTAGGGCACCAGGAACAGGGAGAACACCCCCACCCCCGCTTTACTGTTGAGAAGGAGAAGCATAGGAGAGGACTCTACAGGATGGTGACCACAGCAGTGGAGCAGTTAGAGGCTCAGCAGCTGAAGGACCTGTGCGGGCTACTGGAGTCTAGCTCATGGGAACCAGGTATCCAAACCAGGATTTGAGAAGGTGCTGAGGGCAAGAGGGACTCCCAAAAGATGGCAAGCGCTGAAGACTTCCTGATCGTGTTGGAGGTTTGGATCTGGAGCTTGGGTTACTGATGGTTTGAACTGGAGTGTGGATGGAGAGGATGCAGGAGACAAATCAATGGACACTCAGTGTCTCTGAAGAGATATTCTTTTACTTCTCTTTCTCCTATTGATAAGGGCAATTCTCATGGCAACTCTTTATTTGCCTTATGGCAGACCAGAGTTGAAGTATATAATGTGTATTACATTTTTTGTGTATTATGACGTGGCAATAAAAGGAACCTTTTGACCTACTGTTTATAACCCAAATGGTAAATGTGCAAGAAACACAAGGACAGAAAAAGTTAACTGGAAGAAGGTGGGAGGGAGGGTAAAGGATGTAGTTATTAGACAGACACCTTGAAAATTCAACAAGCAATAAATTTTCAATGATGCATAAAAAGGTGGCAGCCAGGGAGAGAATAAAAATTAATGTCTGTGATACAGTAGATCATAAGGGCAACTAAAAAATATTGTGAACAGAAAATTGAGGAGAGTCTTTGCCTTGGAATTCCATCATCTATTTTTTGATGATATTTCAGTCACCTCGGTGGAAGCCCTGCACCATTCTGGGTCAGCTAAGATTCTCATGCATTTCCAGCTTAATTCCATCAGCAATATTTTAGCGTGTCAATTAATATTTCAGGGTTGCTCAGTACTGCTGAAATCAATTTTTAAGAGTTCAGTATGGATTCCCAGAAGTAATTCCTTGTTCCTACAAAGGGGACCTGTAAAAGAAGCAAGAATTTGTATAAGACATTGGTGAGGCCAAATTTGGAGTATTGTGTGCAGTTTTGGACACCTAACTTCAAGAAGAATATCAATCAGATTGAAAGAGGGCCGAGAAGATTTACTAGGACGCTACCCAGACTTCAGGAACTATGTTACAGGGAAAGGTTAAACAAGTTAGGATTTTATTTCCTGGAGAATAGAAGAATAAGGGAAGATTTGAATACAAAATGAGGGGTATAGACACAATAAATCCAACTAGGCTTTTTCCACTGAGGTTAGTTGAGATACAAACCAGAGGATATGGGTTAAGGTTGAAAGATTCAGAGGGAACATTAGGGGGGGGGGTGAACTTCTTCACACAGAGAGTGGTGGGGGTGTGGAACGAGCTGCCAGCTGAAGTGAATACGGGGTCAATTTTAACATTTAAGAAAAATTTGGGCAGATACATGATGGGAGGGGTATGGAGGATTATGGACTGTGTGCAAGTCAGTGGGACAAGGCAGAATAATATTTCAGCACATACTAGAAGGTCCAAAGGGCCTGTTTTCTGTGCTGTAATGTACCATGGTTCTAATTTGATCCTCTCCATTGAAGAAACCGGTTTTTAAATCTTAGTAGTTGCACTGAATATCCCTGTACCACTGGGGAGAGAGAGGGGTTCCAAGGAATCCTCCCCCTCCCCCCACCCAACCATGCCCTTGAAAGCTCAAGGCAGAATGCAATTAAACTCAAATCCAGTCCTTTGACAATTCCAAGAAATCAACAGAAACCTGAGAGGGGGGTTCAATTTGTTGTCTTGCATTTGGGAAGGTCCATTGTGTTTTTTTTAAACTAATTAAAAGTTCATGCTTGGCTTTCGGAGGCCATGGGAACTCTGAGCACCACTCTTCCTTAGAAAAGTAACCACCACATTGCTTCAGCCAGAGTTGATGCACTTGGGTTCCGGACATGTGACCAACCTCATAACAATTTCAGACAAAATCAAAATAAACAGCTCCTGTGCCTTTCTGGCATCAAACTGGTGCTTTTCTTTTAGTTCTAGAATCGAATTAAGAAGCCCCAAATCTCCTCAGGAGGAGAGGAAATCCAAACTTTGTTTCCCCATAAGGTCAAATGTTAAAATTATTGTAATTTTCAATGTTACGATATTATGTTACAATTCTGTCGAGTTTACTAATGTACAAAAGAAAAATGTGAGGAAAATGAACTTTGGAAGTTGAAATTAGTTAGATTTAAAGGAAAATTGTATTTATGACCGGATTCTTATTATAATTCTTTTTTTTTTTGTAGGAAAAAGCAGAACAGGAAGAAGAAGAGCATGTTTCTCAAGAATCTTCGGAAGAACAATAAATCTACAGGATTCTCACTACCTCATCCAACAGATGGCTTCTCCCAATACCTGGACTACAAATCCTGTCACACTGATTTCATTATCGTCTTAACAGGGAATTACCAATAGCACTGGAACACTACAGTACTGTTTTTTAAGAATACAGATCAAGGTATTTCAAAGAAATCAACATAAAATGAAAGGTGAAGTTTAAACAATTTAGCTCATATCATATTTTGTCATTCTGGTAAGTTTCTAAGCATTGGCCTTCATGTTAAACCAGTTGATAAGACGATGCGAAGGAACATTATAAAACAGACGTCTGTTCTCTTGCTGACAATTAACGTAGAAAATGAATATCATACGTTGGAGGTGATAACCCTTGGCAAACATGAAGATTAGTAAGTACAGTGGACAGCAGAGAGCAGTTTTTTTCCAAACCTGCATTTACAGTGGACGACAACCCAGCTTTTTTCAATCCCATACTGGATTGTACAATGTTGTTACCTACAGAAAGAAATGGTGGGCACATTCACAGCTACAGCTATCCAAA
The DNA here is from genome assembly GCF_036971445.1 of Narcine bancroftii. Lineage (NCBI taxonomy): Eukaryota > Metazoa > Chordata > Chondrichthyes > Torpediniformes > Narcinidae > Narcine > Narcine bancroftii. Next base: position 236,201,206 of record NC_091473.1, on the reverse strand, counting down.
TTTTAAATTAATTTCATGAGTTTTTTTTTGTTTTTGACATGGTTTTGAATTATGGTAGGTAATGCATAGATTGTGATTTCTTACTTTGAAGACATCTTTCCAAAAGGAAGAGAACTAGACATTTCTTTCAAGCTCTGTCTAATAGCTAACTGCTTACTTGGAGTTAGTAATCTTTATACTATTATTACCATTTCATTACATAAACCATATTTCATGTGAAATTCAAATGCATTTGAGGTAATGTGAAAGTTAGAAGTGACATTTTGTGAACAATATTTTTTTTTTTTTGCACTCTTTCTCTTTCCATATTCAAAATGCACACAAGCTTTTCCATAAAATGAAGCAGCGAAACTTTTCGAGGAAAGGCCCTTGAATTGAAACTGGTAGACTGCTCTTTGGTTTTGCTGGTAAATTCAAAAATGAGAGAGAAATGTGCTATTGACAGTGAAGGAGCATTTTGTGATGAGGTAAAGATTATTTTTCCCCTTTTATATGAATCCAGAAGCAATTGTAGTTCAAATGAGGCAAAATGTCACTAAGTTAATTGCTTCATTTCAATTCTGCATTAAATAGTGCAAAGGCTCAGGAAACCCACAAAATAAAAGCTTCGAATTTGGAAACCAATCAATTTAATAATAATTCTACTGCTAAACTATTATCTCAAAATTCTGCACAGAAAGTTTTTTTTTACATCAAAGTTATAGCAATAAATTTTTTTTGCCTCTTGTTAGAACACTCATACCACCAGTTGTATATGTTGTCACCTTCTGATTTAACTAACTTCACTTTACCTCTGACCAATATGTGTTTAAGTACACACCTGGGAACTATTGGTTCAGTTAAATAGAAGACCAGAATTGCTGGACTTTTTTTGGCCACTTAGTTATCATATTAAAATGATTCATTTTTCTGGCAAGACAAATTTTTTTTTTTCTCTTTTATCATTCAAGTTAGAAAATGATCCCTTTGGCTGCACTGTAATTAACAAATTGCAAATGAATACATACAAATGAAATCCCTTAAAATTAATTGAATACTTGAGGAGAGAGACTATAACCCTTATTGAAACAAATATTGGATTAAAACTTAAAGGGATAAAAGCATACAAAATTATACAAATTATACTTTTTTTAACTTGCATGTTAAGTTCCTAGTTATGACATGTTGAACTTTGAAACTGAGCTATGTAGAGATTTATGGCAAACTAACCTTAATAACAGCATTTAGAATGTAGTACTTGAGGTATTCATTGCAAATATAATGCTTCATATGAAACCTTAATACCTAGATTGCAATACCTCTCACAAAATGCAAATATTTTAATCAATATTGCTTTACTATAACAGACACCAAATGCTAAAATTGAGCTATAATTTTACTTAATTTTGAGTTGCAGAGGGCATTATCTTATAATCAATTTATTTGAATGATATAGAAATATTGCATATAGTTAAATTGAAAAAGGACCAATTTAAGTATGTAGATTTTGTTTTTCTGTTTTCCAGATATCATGATTTAAATATTTTGGAGCCTGGGGAAATTATAAAGGGGTAATATCCATTGGCTATGCATTGGTTCAAATTCTGTTGGAGCATTAGCTGAGTTGAGTCAACTGTCAAGGGTTGTGTCACTTGCAATCCTGAAGAATAAAAATATTGACTATTGTTCCAGTTCAAAACTGAGAGTGTGCTACACTGTCAGGGGTACTCTCTTTTTGATAAACCATTGAACTGAGACCTAGTCAGCCCTCTTGACTCAAAACCTCAATGGCAATGTTTTGAAGAAGAATAGGAAGGTTTCTTCCCTTGATTGCCCAAAGTTATACCCCCCCACCACCACCCCCAACATCAATCAAGCAGACCAGTTGCCATTGTGGGATCTGTCTACAAATTGACAGCCGAGTTTCCTGTATTATAACACTTGATTGCCTGTAAAATTCATGTATGCTCTTGGGACTTTCTGAAAGCCAATATAGAGATGTAATTTTTAATTCAGTGGAGCACACTGATGACTGATTCATTATAGAGACAAATTCAGTGGTTTTGCAGTTTCATTAACAGGCTTTTCAATATCCCACAGTGTTAAGGTAATTTGCATCTAAATGTAGTAGATATGTTGAAATTTAGATTTGGCATGCCAGCCAATGTGGACAACACGCACATTTTGTAAGTAAAAGTGCTCTTTCACAGCCTCCTGTGACTTCAGGAATCAGAATTTTGAATCTATGAAAAAAAAGCTGCTCAATTAAACAATATGAATCTTGTTGTTTAATAGTGAACAAATACCTATATTTTGTGCATTGAACAAAAATGGCTGCCAAATAACAGGAGCCCTCTTATGAATTGTTAGGGAAAGGAAAATTATAAGAGTGAAACATAAATGTCTGCAGACACTGTGATTGCAGTAAAAAAAATGTAAAAATGCTGGAGGAACTTGGCAGGTCTTGCAGCGTCCATAGGAGGTGAAGATATATTTCCAGTGTTTTGGGACTGAGGCCTTCTTCAAGTTACAGGCAAAAAGCAAGCAAGCATCTGAATTAAACACCTGCCTGCTGTTTACCTATACCTTGAAGAAGGACTCAGGCCCAAAACATTGAAAATATATCTTTATATATCTATGGACGCTGCGAGACCAACTGATTTCCCACAGCATTTCTGTGTGTTTTTTGGGAAAATTATAAGGACTGTGTAAAGTTATTAAATGTCAGATATAATGAGGTAAAACCCAGCAATGGTAACTCGTTTGTCCAAAGCACAGAATTGTTGAAGGAACTCAGTGGGTATCGCAGCATTCTAGGAGGTAAAGATATATTACCGCTGTTTCGGGCCTGACCCTTTCCTCGAAGTAATTAAAGACAGGTGCCTGTATTTAAAAAGCTCAGAGAAAAGGGAAGAATGGGAGGAGAAGGACCAACAGACAAAAGGTGTTAATTGAATATGATAAGAGGACAGGAGAGGGGAAAGTTGAGAATTGATGGGAGAGGGGAGGTTGTTTTTGGCTTGAGTTTTTTTAAACTCTTACTTTCACAGAACCAAAAACAACCCCCCCCCCACCCCGCCCAAATCAATTCTCACCTTTCCTCTCTCCTGTCCTCTTAACTTATCCAATTAACATCCTTTGTCTGTGATCTAGGCTCTTCTGCCTTCCATTCTTCCCTTTTTCCCAGCCCCTTTAATATGTCTTTATTTTACTCGTACCTTGAGGAAGGGCCCAGGCACGACAGTTGGTAATATATCTTTACCTCATCTGGACACAGTGAGACCTGCTGAGTTCCTCCAGCATTTCTGTATTTTCACTACAATCACAGGATCCACAGGGTTTCGTGTTTCAGACACTTGTTTGTCCAATGCTGCTGAATATTGCTGTTGAAATACTGGCAAAGTGCAACTTTCTTTACTTCTCAAGAATGAAATCTAAAACTTTTTTTTCAGCAGGAGTCGATTCATTACTCAGTCTTCACATTATTTTGCAGTATTTGTACTGTTCCGAACAGATGCAACTTCTTTGGTTTCCATATTCACAACTACCTCTTTTCAGTTTCATAATTTCTTGGTTGCTGCTGGGCACAAAATACAATTCATTTGTGCATCTCCTCCGCCAGAGTGATTAACTAGCATGAACAATGTGTTCTGTCTAAATTTTTGTCGCCAGATTTCGTGTATAATTTCACATTTGAGAGAAAAATGTCAGTGTTTTGATTTGCTGCTTAATACATCACACAAAAAACACAGTAAATTGGTAAAAGGAAAAAAAAAGGATTTTCAATGTATATGTAGTGTTTATGTAAAAAAAAATGCTCCAGATGTAATTTGCAACCTACTTGAAGGACATTGGAGTCGCAGTAAGGATTAGCACAGAATGATTTGAAAGCTTTAATGCTTGAATTTCATCAATGCAATTTCTAATAAGTAGATTATATGTCTTCTGTTATTAAATAAAAACATATGATGGCATAACTGGGGTGTAGCATTCCCAAGATAGTAAACAATGTTTATATGAAAGTAACTGGCAACTTTCCTTGCTTTAGTCCCTATCTCCTTCAGTAGGGCCCACAGCATCACGAGTAAACTCAGAAAAATCTTTTGAATATTTATTTTTAAAATACAAATTATAATTGAAATAATTGCTTCTGGCCTGTTTCTTTCAATAATATGCACACCTTATAGCTGCCTGCTGGACTCTGCGCTTAATGTGGACGCTCTCTTTTTGAGCCAGATCTGATTGTGGTGGTCTCGTGTTCAGGGAAGTGATCTTTATAATCAAAATTTGCTGGATTGTGAATTGGTCCTGGTCCTTGATTGTGCGTTCCTGCAGAAAGAAAAACGGTTCACTAACCAGGGACCAGTAACAAAATTGTTGATCTTTGTAGCTCGGTGCAGCATAGAAGAAGAGTCATGTCCACCACATGAAGGTTTAGTGGTGATGAGGATAGGAGCTAACAAGTGGTAATAGGAGAATATTGCCTATTAAGTAAATGATTGCCATGGACTTCTGTCCTTTGTAAGTCTCTGTCTCCATGCCATTTTGCCATAAAGAAAGAATAAATCCTCAATTTTAATAATAACCAAGGGTTCTGCCAGCATTAATCACATGCCCAATTCCAACTGACATATTGATGAGAAAGTTCTTGCATTGCTTGTGCAGTGCTGTGGTACAAAATGAATATTGATGCATTAAACAAAAAGTCTTGGAGGAAGATGTTTTTGTGCATTCTGTGGAATGATTTTGCAAATATGCTTATGCAGTCTTATAATTTTGCTGCACCAAACATTTAAGACAATATTTCCCCCTTCCTTCCATTACTGCTAAATACTGGAAATTCAGAACCAAGAAGCAGTGTCTCTTCTTGTGCATACATGGATTTTTTTTAATTGTGGGACCGTGGTCCTAGGCACTAACTGCCAGCTGAAACCACAATTATGAACAATCCAAATTGTTTTGTGCGACAGGGAATTGCAGTGACCGATGGCAGATACATTTTACAACTTTACCAACTCACCGTTTAAATGTTCGGGAATCGTGATGTTATCTCATGTGTTAGGTGACAAATAATATTGTTACACAAAAATAACAGGCAATTGTCTACATGGACTTTAGAAAGGCCTTTGACAAGGTGCCTCGTGGGAGGTTAATCAGGGAGGTTCAAATTTTAGATTGACCCTGTATTGAATGTGCCCAGAAGTATTGAACTGCACATTTCACAAACATTTCTACGACTGATTCCACCTGCATTGAATTCACCCATCGTTATTGAATGAAGATCTATCGGGACCAATGCCTGAAGAGGGCACACAAAATCAGTGAACCGGTGAGGACTCGAAAGGCCAACATGGCCTGTTTCCGCTCCGTAAATGGTTTTATGGTTATATGATTATATATCTCTCAAGTTGGTGGATATTTGAACATGATTGGAATGCTGTGATTGGTCTCTTGAAATAAAATTGATCAGTTTTTTTTCAATATTCATGTGTTATGATGAAGGAGATGAGACACAAATTTGGATTGTACCTCGGTGAACTAAATACCTTGGTTTTGTTCAAGGTAATTTACATGTTTAAGAATGCCTACCTCAGAACAATTGCTGACTTCATACATGCATAGTTTAGAAAGTTTTACTGAAAACTCATTTAAAAAAAAACTAAATGATGCAAAAAGAAAATGTCACAGAAAAGTTTATATTCATAAAGGAAACTTGTTGATTGTGAAAATTTGAGATTCTAGATAAATGTGTGCAATTAAGGGCACAACACTGTTAGAATTTAATATGTTCACATCAGAAATAATTTGCATTCCAGCCACTTTTTTTTAAAGAATCTCTTTGCACTCTGTGGGAGTTTGGTATTTTTAACAGGTTTACGGATTAACAAAACATGGCAGATGGTTTGTACACGAATGACCTAATTGCGTTTAATTAATCAGTGCATTGAGATTTTTTATTTTTTTTTCTGGATGATGTCTGGTGCAACCATAAAGTTCATTATTCAAAGTTTATTATCATGTTGTGCACTTTTAAACCAAAAATGGGCTTCTGGAACACCCTCTGCTGGATAATTTGTGACATTTCATGTGATTTCTTCAAAGTTTCTTGAAAACATTAAAAAAATATATACCTGATGTAAACTGTTGTAGGAGTCACAAATTTTTATTAGGGAATAAATAAAATAATTATGAATATTTTTAAGAGATCTTTTTGCAATTGGAATTTTGAATCAATGAAATGCAAATTATTTAATGTAATACTAATTTAACATAATGCGTAAGGCTCCAATAATTCAGCATCTTAGGGACTCTCCAGCTGAAACCACAATTATGAACAATGTAAATTAAATTGTCAATGTTTTTTGATCCTCACATCTACAGAATTGGAATGTTTTGCTTTAGCTGTTGTGGAACAGTTCATCGTCAAGGGCATGGATATTGTTGTGATATTTAACTTTTGCTGCATCCAGGCCCCTCTGCTGTTTCCTAATTTTACTTGAACTAATTTGAATGAAATGCTGCCATTTATGGGTGAAGTTCTTGGGAAGAAATGGATCATTTGAGAAGGTTTTGGATTCCCTCACTGGATATGTTCAATTCCTGGTGCATGGAAGGAGGTGTTGCTTAATGACCCAAGGATCTGTGTAGGGAATTCAACGTTGTCTTTAGAAGAAGGGATTTGGAGTGGAGTCGTCTTGGTGAACTCCAAGCTACTGTTAGTCACAGGTTGCTAGAGAATAAATGACAACACTTTCCATCTCTTTTGGCATTTTTACATAGAAACTCCAGAATTATTCTGAAAATAAAAATGACATACTTGCCTTTAATTTGGACCAATGTGGTCATTTACACAGGGGCACTTTTACACAGCCTTCCTGGAGGGGGAGACGTCATATTCATTAGGTTTGTTTCTTACAGAGTGGCTGCAGTCAATTTACACTGCAGCTGGTGTGTAAAAATGTGTAGGGGTACGAATGGAAAAATGATGGCATGGAATTTGCATAAAAATATTCCATCTCAACATTTTTACACTACCACCAGAGCAGAAATTTTCAGCTGTTCAGTGGCTGTGTAAAAATGCCTCAATGATTGAGAGCAAGTAGGTGAGGCAGGAATTCCTAGATTTGATTTACCCAGTGATTTATAAGCAAAACAAACCAGTACAATTTTTGGGGTGGTTTTTGTGAGACCTCCCATTGCCAAGAATTGAGGGGCTGAGACCGAGGGGAAACTCCTCCAACAATGGGGGGGGGTGCAAAGGGGGATATGGAGAGGAGGAGAAGTGACAAAGGGGTACCACAGTGGTAGTAATGGTGAAAATATAATTGAATGTAGCAATGCATAGTGATGGGAATATATGAAAATCTGGGAAGAATCTGAGTGGTTAATCTTTTGTAAATAATTGATTGTGAATAAAGACTATTTTTGGTATTAAAATATCCAATTGTTGTTGTCAAGTTGCTAATATTATATGGTTCTACTGAAACAATTTGACTAAAGAGGCACATAATTCTAGGACATGTTTGTAGCCCTACAGTTAGGATGTTGATGATGTAGTCACTTTCACTGTGGTACTCTCGGTTGTTCATTTGAAATCATGTTAAGTGAATTGAATGGATAGAATGATAATTTAATTTGAGAGGAGAGAACTTGCAAAGAGCTCGAGATATGTCTTCAGCCAAAGGATGGTGAATATGTGGAATTCATTACCACAGACAGTTGCGGAGGCCAAGTTATTGCGTATGTTTAAAGCGGAGGTTGATTGGTACTTGATGAGTAAAGGTGTCAAAGGTTATGGGGAGAAGGCAGGAGAATGGGGTTGAGAGGAAAAATATACCTGCCATGATTCAAATGGTGGAGTAGATTTGATGACCTGAATTGTCTAATTCTGCTCCTGCATCTTATGGTTTTATTATCCTCTATCAGTTTCAGATCCTAGGGTTCTAGAAAGATACAACACAGAAACACTTACCATCACTCACTCATTTACACTAATTCAAAATTCAGATTTATTGTCCGTACATACATCACAAACAGCTCTGAGGTTCATTTCATTGTGGACCAGACAGAATTTCTACTTATCAGTAGTGCAAAAAAAAACGTACTTTAGAAAAGATACCTATGCAAAAGAAAGAAATGTAAACAACTGTGAATACAGAAAAAAAAATTCAGAAATAAATAAACTGCAATGTAAGAATCCTTAAATGCATCTCTGATTGAGTTTGTTGATGGTGGAGGGGTAGCAGCTATTCCTGAACCTGGTGGTACAAGTCGTGGCACCTAAATCCCTTTCCAGAGGGCAGCTTTCCTGGGTGATGTAGATACTTGTTGATTACTGCTGTTCTCTGAGGGCAGCGTTCCCCATAGAATTTCTTTCAATGGTAGAGAGAGTTTTGCCTGTGATTGTGCCCACTTCCTTTTGCAAGGCTTTCTACTCAGAGGCAGTGGTATCCGCATGCATCCTATCAACACAGTTTCTGCTTCACATCTCTGGAAGTTTGCCAATATTTCCAATGTCATACAAACATCCGCAAAATCCTCAGGAAGTAGAGGCTTGCTTCATGATGAATGTTTTGGGTCCAGGAAAGGTCCTCTGAGATGGTGACTCCCAGGAATTTGAATGTGTTCATCCTCTCAACTCTGATTCCTCCAATGACCTCTGATTTTCCTTTCCTAAAGTCCATAATCAGCTCCTTGGTTTTGGTGACTTTGAGTACGCAGTTGCTGTTATTCAGCCAAATTTTCATTCTCCCTCCTGCATCCCACAATCATGGAATCAACAGCAATTTTATAGATGCTTTTGCTGTAGAAAGCTATAGTCTTGGTGTGAAGTGAATAGAGCAGGGAGTTGAGAATGCAGCCCTGTGGTGCTCTAGTACTGATGGACATTGTGGAGGAGATGTTCTTAGCAATCCTCACTGTCCACATTGGGATAAGCAATGTTTAGGAGTGTACCTATTTGCCAGCTGAGTGAGTGGTAATCAGCAGGAGGTTTAATTGGTTTTGTTTGACCATCCTATGAGATTCTATGGTATTCAAACTCCTTGAAGATTCCTGTTCTCTGTAAATCCATCACAATCATTTCTGGGAGATTGGACTTTTTTCCCCAGTAGGACAAGGCATAATAAGGTTTAGGGTAACAGATTCTTGATGTTAGCTGAATGATTTTTTTTTGAATGTCTATGTTACATAAGTGCTGACGCGCTCTGACGTGCCTATCAATTTTAAACATTGACAGCCCTCCTATTTTAGTAGCAGAGCATTGCAAAATTAGCCATCCCCATGAAGCTGCTTGCCCTTCTTACCTTCGCTCCTTGGAAATCCTGAATGTCCTTGCTGCTTTGCCAACTATACTTCAATGTAAAGGAATAAAGTGCGGAGTTGCAGCAATCTTTTTTTCCCCCCTCTCTCCCCACTGCTTATGGAGGGGAATCAATAATGTCTTGCAGCTGGTTCCACAAAATGCTGTGAACAATTATGGTAAACTGTATTTAAAATCTTAAAATTTGGTTTGAGTTTGCGTAAAATTTTGTTTTAGTTTTAAAGTTATTTTTGAATGCCAGACACGTTTTTTTTTTAGACAGCTGACTAAACCAGGGGTGGCTTAACTACCTGTCAGTGGTAATTTTTGTGTTAATGCTGGGTAGACTTTTGAGATTTCAACCAGAAGAATCTCCCCAGGGGGGGAACCATATAACTAAATAGAGCTACCGAGAAATTCTGGCCCATTATAGCTCAGATATCTAAATGCTTCAGTGAGCCATTTCAAAGATGTAAAATCAACCATCTTTCATTTCAGGAGACCAAATAGCACATGAAGGAATACCTGTAAAGCCATTATTTTATGAATATTTTAATGGGCAGCATTATAGATTATCATTTTTATTACAACTTCAAATAATTATATTTCAGTTTCCTGGTTTTTAAAACATTTTTAGTTCAGACTTCTCTTTTGTGAGAGCTTGGAATCACAATATGAAATTCTTGCTCTTTCTGGCTTAGCTACTAAGTGGGTAATTAATTGAGCTAATTAAAATGATCTAAATAGTTGTTGATTTATGGGAAACCTGAATCTGAATGTGTTATATTAGCATACAAGCATTTAAGTTTAAAGTTGCCTGTTAGTGGACTACCTAATTTTTGCTTTTATTTATGTTGTTATCTTAAAAAAATTCCATCAAAATGTCGAGAGTAATGACATCTTGCCAGTGGTTAATCCATTGTTATTCATGATTGAATACTTGAAACATAATTCTTTTGCAGTCATCCTATAAATCATATCCTTGAAATTCTTTTCCCAAATAAAATAAATGAGATTCCAGTCAAACAAATGAAGTATCCCTGTGTTTTCCCTGCAGTACATAATGAAAAGAGCAGGTTTTTGTTAAGGAGCGCCAAGTTGCAACTAAGTATCAATTGGCCTATTTAACTCTTCCAGATCTAAACTGCAGTAACAATATTTAGAGGTTAGGCTTTCTATGTATTTGATGAAGAGAATTTATCGTCATATAACATAAGTATACTGTACAGATATACCAAAATTCTTACGTGCTGAAACCAAACAGGTACAGGTATACCCCACTTTATGAAACTAGTGTGCTCCTATGGAACCTTTTGTAAGCTGAAATAGCGTAAAGCGAAAAAGCGTTTACCGTTGATTTTGATGGGAAAATTTTTTGAGCATTCCCACCAAATCATACCAAATAATGCATAAAACCTAAAATAACACTAACATATAATAAAAGCAGGAATTATATGATAAATACACAGTTTATATAAAGTAGAAATAATGTATGTACAGTGTAGTTTCATGTGCCAGAATCGGGAAGACTGAGTTTTGACTGACCCACCAGACACATGCAGACAGTCCTGCTGACTGCCCTATGACAGTTCCACCAGCTGGTTTTTCGTAAAGGCAAAAATCCTTTTGTAAAAGCGAACACAGGTTTCTTCATGAAAGCAAATTTGCGTAAAGCTAGTATTTGTAAAGCAGTGTATATCTGTATGAAAGCTACATCAACAACAATAGTGTACATTTGACAGAGTGAGCTACCTCAACAACTATCACTCAATAGCACTAACAGCTGCTGTTATGAAATGCTTTAAAAGGTTGTTCATGGCCAGAATTAACATGCGCCTAAGCAAAATACTGGACATGCAATTTGCCTACTGCCCCAATCGCTCCAGCAGCAGATGCAATATCACTGACCCTCCACTCGGCTCTGAATCAGTAAAGAACAGCAATCATTCATGCAACAGCTGTCATCCCTTCAGCGATGATGGCTCAACCTTCAACAAGATGATTCCCTCAGTACAGGTCAACAAGCTCCAACCCTCTGCCTCTGCAACCCCCATCCTGCAACTGGATCCTTGAGTTCCTCAGTCAGCACGAATTGGAAGCAAGATCACCTCCTCATTGATGATCAACACAAGTGCGCCTCAAGGATGCTCTACTCGGTCTACACCCATGGCTGTGTGGTTAGGCACACATTTGCTGCTGACACCATGGTTGTTGGCAGAATCACAGACGGCAATGAGGAAGCCTACAGGAGGGAGATAGATCAGCAATTTGACTGGGTGTCACAGCAACAACCTTTCGCTCAACGTGGGAAAAAAAACCAAGGAGATGATTGGACTTGAGGAGAACACAAGCCAGTCTTCAACAAGGGCCCAGCAGTGGAAAGGGTCAAGGACTTCAAATTCCCAGATGTCAACATCTCCGAGGATCTGCACTGGAGCTTCCATGTTGATGTAATTGCAAAGAAGGCTAGCCAACACCCTGGCCATGCCCTCATTCACTCTGCTAGCATCGATAGAAAGGTACTAGGAGCCTGAAGACGATCATTCAGCGGCACTAGGTCAGCTTCATCCCCCTCAGCCGTCATTTTACTGAGTGAACAATGAACAAGACACTACCTTACTGACTTTTTTTCTTGCACTTCTTTTATTTCTTTTGTAAGGTAGTTTATATAAATGTTGCTGTGAAACAAATTTCATGGCAATAAATTCTGATACAGAAAAAGAGATGATAAATGTAACTAACAGTTACAGTTAGTGCAAGAAAAAAACCCCTAAAATTTTGGTAGTGCAGATTTTTGGGTGGTCCCGAGTAGTTTATGGTAAGGGCTCGGGTAATGTGGGAAATTTCAGGAGTCCGATCACTGATGTCGGGGGGAGGGTGGTGGGAGGGAGAGAACTGTTCTTGAACCTACATGTGCTCAACTTCAAACTTCTGCATTTTTACCTGCTTTCATTGCTCCTATTCCTCCTTGATGGCAGTGGGTTGAGGATACTGTGTGCTGGATGGGAAGGGTCTTATTTAATTCCTCGAGCCCTATTTAGCCAGCGTGCCCAGTAAATGTTGTCAATAGAGGAAAGGGAGACCCCAATGATCTTCTCTATATCCATCTGATGGTTGCAAAGCATCAAACCACACAATGATGCACACACAAATAGGTCACACTCAACTGTCCTCCTGTAAAAGTTAATCAAGATGAAAGCTGCTAGCCTTGCCCTCCTCGGCCTCATTAGGAAGTGTATGTGCTGCTGAGCCTTCCTGACTAATGAAGTGTTGTGGGTCCATGATTGGTGACCCCTTGATTGCACACCTAGGAACTGTGTGCTCTCTTTCCACAGCCATCTACTCCAACGTTATTTGCTCAATCATGTGCAATCATCTTCTGTTTGCCTGCAATCAATTGGTAGCTACCACATTAATCAATCAACCTTTCAGGGCTCCCATCTCCCAATCACTACTGTGATCTTCTCTCTAGCCTTCCTCGCGCCCCCCCCCCCCCCCCAACCCTTTCATGGTGGATCACAGTGAAAGGATGAATGTAATGCTCTTCGGAGAAGTTTATGTCCCATCCATCCTATACATGACAAAACAGGGCAAGCATTTGTTGTGAAATCCTAACCTTTCTGCTGGTAGCAAAAGCGAGGCTTCCTTGTGAACAGGGAAATCCCAATCTTCGTGAGATGTTCTTGTTAGAAATTTGTAGACTGTGATCATGGAGTTCAGCTACAGAGTGCCAACTTCCTGTGGCTTCACAACTGTTGAAGGTAAACCTGATGCAGGTTCATTCATTTCAATGGAGAAGTGCATCTTTGAGCTAGAGAAATAATTCTTCAGTTGGTTACATTTTGAGAATTGATTTGATTGAATTTCATTTTTTTTTTTTGTTTCCAAGTGATTTTGTTTCTTATTCATGTTTATTTCCTGAAAAGTTGCAAGTTCTTATTCATGTAAAAGTTGCAAATTTTATGTCCAAACACACACACTTTTTACTTTGTAATAGCTGCCTCAATAAGATGGTTTGGCTTACATGGATAATGTATTTTTTATTTTAAGGTGAGCAATTTAAAGTTCATCGTCTCAGATATTTTTGTTGCGATGCCACAAAGACTAAAGCAAATTTTCTCAACAAACCAGCATAAAACTGGTTACTATAATAAAAGAAATGTTTAAAATGTCATCTTTGACATTGGTATTTTCTCTCTGTTGCTAATATTAGAGCACACAATGAATGGTACTTTCAAGTAAATCCACTTCAAGTACTTTACAAGATTGAAACTGATGCTGTTGAACCCTATCTATGATTTCAGGTCCTTTTTTAATGTGGAGCAATTGAATTTATGCCACATCTTCCTCTATCAGGAATCAGCTGTTTAAAATGTGATGCATTTCAGACTCTATTCCTGCTTTCGTTGTTACTGTTCTCTGGTTTATGTGCTCTTTTGACTTGTCTTCCTTTATAACTCTCCTTTCGAGAAAACATCCTTCTTTGCTGGGCCAGGTTAAATCCTGCACAAATCCACTTTTTTAAAAAATTAGATGGCCTTGCACTGAAAACTTAGATTTGAAAGCAAGCTTGGCTGCTTTCTCCTTTCACAGAGACAGACAGCAAAATATTGTTTGGTATTTCAATATCATTGAAATCTTGCAGCAAAGGTTGTAAACCCTTTTTTTTAAAAAAAAATCTAAGTTAAATTTGCGATGAAATTAGCAAACAGAATTGAATTATAATTTATAATATTAAAATGCTTATAATCTTTTAACTTTTGTAAAATTTATACATACAGCATGATAACAGGCCCTTTCGGCCCACAAGCCTTTGCTTCCAAATTAACCTCCAACCCCTGCACATTTTGATGGGTGGGAGGAAACTGGAGCACCCAGAGGACATCCACGCAGACACGGGGAGAACATACAAACTGCTTATGGACAGCGCGGGATTCGAACCCCGGTCCCGATCGCTGGTGCTGCAGCAGCGTTGTTCCAGCTGCTAAGCTAACCATGCAATTAATTTTTCAACAATCTGTAAAACTATGAATTCCTGTTGGATTAATGAAAAATAAGCCTGTTCTCTCTCTTAAATTGACTGCCCTTGCTTTTTATTTTGAATATTTTATTTATGATTTTCCAAATTTAAACTGTTATCAATATTATCAACGTTAATATTGACAATAAAAATATTAAAATTTACAATTATCAATTCTCTACAAGATTTTCTATAGAGTTCAAGCTTTTTCTGACCCCTACCCTTCTCTTCCCCCCTCCCCATTTACACCTTCTCCATTTAACACTTAACCAAGCACATTTTGTTATGAGCCCAGACCCAAAACCCAGCAGCAATAGCTATTCACCAAGACAAATGGTTCCTTAAAAAAAGCTGCTTTTAATTATCTTTAAACATGAAAACAGAATCAAACTTTAATCATTATGACTTACTTAACCTAACAACCCCCTTCTAATTCTAAGCACATGTGTATGTCATGTGTGTATAATTTCAGTAAAGTTCTTTGGTTCATAGTCCAATCTCACCTCATTCTTCCAAGTTCACTGGTTGCAGGCAATTCTTATACTGTGCACAGAATTTAACATTTATAAAGTTCACCAGGCTTTGGTGCTTGAAAGGTAAATGGTTACCGCTCAGGAAGATTTATTGTTCCAGGACATCCACAACTGATTTACTTCCATCAGCAACTTCAGTGTCTTGCTGGTGAAACTTCCCCCCTCAGGGTTCTCCAGATGATAACCTCTTTCTTTCAGGTCACCACAGAGTGCCTTTTTGTTTCTCTTATTCAAGTGAAACATTAGACAGCCAGTCCTCTCCCCTTGCATGAACCTCAAGGGCTTTGACCAGGCTGAATCAAGCACTTACAACCCGTCTTCCACATGGGGTTTTCCACAAGCTTGCCAATTTGTCCTGTTCCAGTCCCAGATGATATTGCCGACTGTAACATTGTAGAAGTGATTTCTGTCTGTCTGTCTGTCTCTCTCCCTGAGAAATAGCCTGTTTGATTCTCTCTGCATGCAAAACCACATGACCCTCTTAGAACAGCTCCAGACAATGCGGCTCCAACATGATCTTTCATCTACTGCCTTTTTGTAAACAACAATCCATTAGTGAAGTCTCTTGGGCACTCTCCAAAGCTCTTGCAAAGACTGTTGGCCCCGACATGTCAAGCATGGGGCAGAGCTCCAGTATTTTAAATAAGATCTGTTTTAAAGTGTTTGTATGTGGCATACTTATCTTATTTCCCAAAAATGATTCTAATAAGTACATTTTGATAGTTTATTCATTAGTAAATACAGCATGCTTATTTATCAAAGGTTGTTTCCCATGTTGGGAGAGTCCAGGACAAGAGGGTTCAACTTCAGGAATGAAGGGTGGCCACCGAGAAAAGAAATACATAGACATCTCTTCAGCCATAAGGTAATAAATCTATGGAATATGTTGCCACAAGTAGTTGTGAAGTCCAGTTTATTAGGTGTATTTAAGATGGAGATTGAAAGCTTCTTGATTAGCCAGAGCATCAAAGTAGGGCGAAGGCCACGCAGGGGCTGCGTGGGAAAATTGATCGGCTCCTGATTAAATGGCAGGGCAGAACCGATGGCCTGAATAGCCTATTTCTGCTCCCATGTTTTATGGCTTAACTCTTCAAGAGGAGTGGAAAATGAAGGAGAAACCTGGGCTTCCAGACTCCAACATGTGCAGTCTCTTGTGATCATGATGTGTTTGTCATTCAGAGAGGTTGAACGATTGTTATATTTCACATTTGATGGTTAGTGAAATTTAGTTTATGCAGGTTCAAGTTTTATCACCCGATTGTACAATTACAACCTGATGAAATAGTGTTCTCTGGTCCTCTGTGTGAAACACTACAAACGCACATACAGACAACCTATGCACAGTATGTATCGATATTATTATTAAATAAATAGTCATGGAGGCTTTGTTTGAGCAGTTCATCAACGTGCTTGAACATTTACCTGAATATTTCCTCCTGTGCGATCACATTTTTGTTCGCAGTTTGTCTTCAATATCATTCAATGTTATCTGAAAGCTGTTAACACTTTGTCGTCTTGTTTGTTGTTGGAAGTGTTCATTTCGATACATTTATATCTTATCTCGAGTTCTTTGCACCAGTTTTAATTTTGAATTGCTGTAAATGGACTGAATATTTTATCAGCTACCAGCCTTAGATGTTTTTAAATTGTCAAATCACGTACATTGTGTTTAGTTTTGAGGTATTGTAATTAATTGGGGATGAAATTATTTAAAAGGACTATTGGATATTCGTACCTTGATGAAGTGCACAAACCTGAAACGTTGGTTATGTATCTTTATCTTTACTATATAAAGTACTGTTTGACCTGCTGAGTTTCTCCGACATTATAATTTTACTTCAATCACGGTGTCTGCAGTCTTTTGTGTTACTGCAAATTCTTTTATGTCTACTTTTGGAATTTGTTTACTCTTTGATTGAGAAATTAAAGAAGTGAGCTTATGAATCAGAAGTGGCTAAGGTAATTCCAACTCTATTGTAGAAGGAGACGACATGACCTTATCAGTGCTGGAAAAACTCAGCGGGCCGTGCACCATCAATGAAGGCCTGAGTCCTCCT
This sequence comes from Narcine bancroftii, assembly GCF_036971445.1. Taxonomy (NCBI): domain Eukaryota; kingdom Metazoa; phylum Chordata; class Chondrichthyes; order Torpediniformes; family Narcinidae; genus Narcine; species Narcine bancroftii. Next base: position 236,184,316 of record NC_091473.1, on the reverse strand, counting down.
TCAGGAGGCTTAAAATCCAGTATATGACACAATCTTAGTGTGGGGTAGGGGAGAGAAATGGGGGTGGATCATAGGCTAGCAGGTGATTGTTGGATACAGATGGGAGGGGGAAGGTGAGAGGGCAGAGGACTGAGAAAGATCCTTTTTGATAGGAGAAGAAAGGGACATGGCTAGGAAGCTGGAGGGAGATGAGAGAAAAGAAAATATTAGGGGAGAGGGTGAATGGAAATTGGAGTTCAATATTGATATGTTTGGTTGGACATTACCGAGATGGAATATACTGTTTATCATCCTTGAATTTACAAGTGGCCTAAACCTTGTAGTACATGAGACGCCACTGTGGCAAAGGGCTGTGGAACTGAAGTGGTTGGCCATGGGGAGATCCTTGCCATTGCAGCAGAGAGAAGGATCTCCCCATGGAGATGCGGAGCAATCCCCAAATCTGCATCCAGTCTCCCTGATGTCGAGGAGGCCATATCAGAGGCACCGGGTGCAGTAAATGATCCCTGCAGATTCACAGGTGAATTGCTGCTTACTTGGAAGGTCCGTTTGGGGCCCTGAATGGTGGCGAGGGAGGAGGCACTGGTGCAAGTGTAACCTGGTTGAGCAAGAGAACTGGGATGAGTTGATTACATGCAGCAGAAAATAGGTGGCAGTGAAAATGAGGTTGAAAGGCATGTGACAAAAACTGCAAAAGAGAAACCCAAATCAATTTCAAAATGTAGGAATGTGTGTTTGTTGCTTGAAGGAATAATTCAGGTAGTAGAGCCAAATGTTCCATTTATTGGTGCTACAGTCTCTCATGAGGTTTCATTCAGCTGGTACTGGATTGGAAACTGCCTTTTGCTTCTGCCTGAGTAATGCTTTTTGAGGTCTCTATGTACTGATTAGAAAATGAATCTTTAGGGACCTTTGGAAAATTGTCTCTGGAGTATCCCACTGCTTCCAAGTCATGCTTTGAATTTTGTTGTAGGAATAGAGTACAAAAATGGCCAACTAGGAAATGTTCCTAATTGAACATCAGACGGAGTTCTTGAACCATTTATTCCAATTAGAAAAACTACTCATAACATTCTCACATATACTGTAAGTAAAAACAGAATGCTGGAGAAACTCAGCAGGTCAAACAGTGTACTTTACATCACAAAGGTAAAGATGTAAAATCAACATTTTGGGCTTGAGCCCTTCGTCAAGGTTTGATTTTTTTTCTTCAGGCATCTGCCTACATTTTGTCACGCCTTGACGAAGGGCTCAAGCCTGAAACGTTTGTTTGATTTTAAATCTTTGCTGTCAAAAGTGCTGAGTTTTCCCCAACATTGTGTTTTTCCTTCAATCACGGAGTCTGCAGACTTCTTGTTTTATTTTCTCGTTTTCTCATGTGCTCTGACAACCTTCAAAAATGGACAACACACACATGAAAATGGCAGAAGGCACCTGCATTCTATATCTTTATTGACCAATACCATCCCAAAACACCATTCTCAGCATTTGTGTCATTGGATGTAGCTGGTAATTTTTTTTTAAAGGTTTTTTTTAAACTATAGTAGAAGTAATGATGGAACCAAATGAGCCACCCTTGACACCTGGCATCATCAGATTCCTTTGTACCCAGAGCACGTGGACGGGAGGTGCCACCAACTGAAGTCATAGGCAGACTGCAGGAGCAACTTGGAAGCTTGGCCCCAGTTCCCATGTCAAGGCCTGGAACAACAACACCCTTCAACCCAAAGGAACTCCGGGATTGTGTTTGTGCGTGGAGGTACACACGTGCCGCTCTTTAAGAGGCGGTATGAGGACCCCTTCAGAGTGCTACGAAACAATCGTATAGCTTGTGTACGGGTCATTGGGAGGCATCCAGAGACGACATTTTCTCATTCTTCATTTCACACTGCAACACAGTTGCTACAGAACTATATTGTAAGGGATTGTGACATGGACAGGTAAGCCAAGTACTTGTGTATAACGTGTCTAGAGAACTCCTAAAGGAAGAAATAAAAAAAAACTTCTGATTATTAATCTGCTGATCAGCATGGGACTGGGAGTTGCGTCACTGCCTGGTGTGGAGGGGCCAACTCTCAGGACAAGAATAAACTCGAGAGGGTTGTTAACTCGGCCTGTGACATCACAGGCCCCAGACTTCACTCCATTGAGGTCATCTACATGAGGCAGTATCTTTTTTTTAAAAGAAGCAGCCTCTATCCTCAAAGACCCCCACACCCAGGCCATGCCCTCTTCACTCTGCCACCATTGGGGAAAAGGTACAGGAACCTAAAGACAGCAGGACAAGGACAACTTGTTCCCCACTGCCATTAGATTCCTGAATAAGCAATGAACCAAAGACACTGCCTTACTTTTTTTATATAGTAATGAATAGCATAATGTTATCATATGAATGTTTGCACCATGACGCTGCCACAAAACACCGAATTTTATGACAATAAATCTTGATTCTGAGAGGCATTGCTGAGTTGCTCATAAAAACCCTCAATTCTTTGAGAAACTGAGGCATTGTGACGTAAGTAAATGAAAAGTGTCCTGTTTGAACAAGGGTTATCACTCTTGAACTCTAACTGCGCACTACGTGCATTTCCAGAAGAGGATGTAGGTTTGCCTGTGGTCGAATTCACATTATTTAATACGTCAATTGCATTGCTACATCACAAATAGATTCTAGAAATAGCTTTTTGCAGTCAATAGAAATTATTCCGTAATTGCTTGCAACTATCAAATGCACAAGTACAGTTAGCTTTGTCAAATAAACGAGCTGTTGACTTGATGGTGGATTATCATCAACAATGCTGTAGATTTGACTGGACCTCTCTATATTGAAGCTACTAAGATGTCATTATATGTCAGCGCTGCAACCGCCCATGCACTTTTAGTCTAGTGTAGAGGAAATGCCTCTGAATTTTTTTTAAAAAATTCTCCAAATGGTACATTCCTGAAAATAAGATAAAGTATCAATGGGAACAAAACAAGAAATAGGGTGAAGGTACACAAAAGCAGTAGGAATCCAAACAACCTTCCTGCAGAATGCGGACCTGGGATGGTCATCTATTTTTTCTCTCGCTGAAGATTTCGAGCATACTCTACTTTTAATTTCTAGGATCAACTGTTTTTTTTTTTAAATTAACTGCATCTCTACTCGATGTATATTTTACTTAAAACCTCTAAGTGAATAAATCAGGTATAAAATGGTTTATTATGCAAAACAAGTATCATAAATCTCAGCACATTTGGGTTGAGGCCGTCTTCATTTTTGAACACTAAAATGTCGGCTTTACACAAAACTTCTTTTGCTTTCTGTGCAGGAAGCAAGCTTCTCAAAACCATTCACACCACCTTAAAATATCCACATATCCTGCACCCAGTAATTGCATTATTTCATAAATCCCTATAAATTTCAATGAAAATCACAATCAAATTATCACGTCAAATTAAAATGAATGAAAAAGAACCCGCTTTGACTAGCTCACTGAAGCACTATATGTTGTAAACTTTTCTGAGAGCATGAATGACCAAATCTTTTTCTCTCCAAGGGCAAAAAGAAATACATCAATTAGATACATTGGTATCAAACACGCTAACCAACCATACTACATTTTGTTTCAGTACAAGAGGTAATCCAGTGGGTTGGTTGTTTCATTGGTTTTCATTTCTGTTCCTGCTTTTTTAAAAAAAAAGTGCTGTGTAGCAATTCCTCTGTGAATGCTCTAACGTCCCCTTCCATATGACACTGTGGCCAACAGATCAAGCCTTCATACTCTTTGGAAGAAATGCTCTTCTATAATGTTGTGATGCACCCCAACCTGGTACCAGCTGTCAAAGTAAGAAACAAACATACGAGGGTTATATTTTTAAATGCAAAGTTAACTTATTTCACAATTAGAATCTGTGTGGAAGCATCGGAAACCCTGGCAAATTTCTACAGCTGTGTGGTGGAAAGTGTGCTGACATCCTGCATCTGGTATGGGGACATCAAAATACCCCAGAGCAGAAAGCCCTCCAAAACGATGGTGGGCACAGCCCATGACATCATAGGCAAAAACCTTCCCCCATCATACAGGGAATGCTGCCGTCGGAGAGCAGTAGAAATCATGAAGGATCCACACCACCCAGCACATGCTCTGTTCTCACTATTACCATCTGTAAAGAGGTGCAAGTGCCATAAAAATTGAACCACCAGGTTCTAGAACAGCTGATACCCCTCTGACATCAGACTCCTCAACAACAAACTCAATTTGGGACTTATTTAAGGACTCTTACTTTTGCACATCATTGATTTTCTATCTCTGTATGGCACAGTTTGTTTACTTGTATACATTGAGACAGTTTTTTTTTGCACTGCCCATAAATGGTAATTCTGCCTTGCCCGCAGGACAGACTACTCTCTTTTAATTAAGACGGGCAAATGGTCTGTAATAAATGTGCTATTGCTAATGGCCACTTGGGAGGGAAGGAACTCTGGGAGAAAAAATAATTATGATACTCCTGCTCTATTATCTTTAAATGGGGGGTGGGGTGGGGTGGGGCTCAGGGTTCATGTCATGTATGCACTCTGACAATAAATTTTCCATTATTACTTCAGCAATTCTTGTCATCCAGTCTGGTACATTTTGAATGGTGGGAGAAAACCGGAGCACCCGCAGGAAGCTCACGCAGGCATGAGAAATCATGCAAAATCCTTACAGACAGCAGTGCATTCGAACCGCAGTCATGGGTGGTGTTGCAGGGTGCTGCTAATCACTGTGCGAAACATCCAGCCCTTTTTTTTGTTACATTTTTCTTCAATATTGCAAATTCACAATTTTGATTTTGCTCCCCCCCGCCACATGATCATTGATCTTCAAAAAATTGACCCCCAAGAATTTTTTTTTGTTGAGGTAGACAAATTTTGACAAAATCGAGGTGCTTACCTTTACCTCATCACTCTCAAGAAGCAGCTCTTCCTCAGCTTCCTGCAACTCCTCAGTCGGGTCATAGGTATAAACAGGTAACAATTGGTGTCGCAGCATATCCAGTCTAGGAACAAAAGAAAAAAAACTCTTTGTCTGCCTTTACAGCAGGAAAAGTTGCAGTAAATCGTGTATATTACATTTCTGTATTATTACATGACATTAAAAGGAACCTTGAACCAATCTAGGAACAAAAAAATCAATTTCTGTGACAGAAATGTAAGCAAACCCTACGAGTATCTCAATAATTCCAACAAAATTAATTCCATTTATGAAGATGATTCTGTTAAGCCCAACGAAAAAACACTGCAAGCTCTCAGAGGAACTCAGCTGCTGAGTGCTGCCCAATATGAAAATGATTCAATGACTGGAAGAACGTGCCAAGTTTGATCCTTAGTTTAAGATAGAACATTCAGTTTATAGGTTACCATATCATATTTGGGCTTACTTTCTTACAGTGAGTTGGCAAGTAACAAAATTGGCTTGGTCATGGAAGACACAGAAATGCTGGTCAGTGACTGTAAAAATCAGTGCTGAGACCTCTGTTGTTTCTAACATCTACAAATGACTTGGACTAAAATGAAGACAGGCTAATTTGTAAGTTCGCGGGCTATACAAAAATCAGTGGAGTTGTGGAGAAAAGATTAAATTGTCAACAGATTCATCAGTTTGAAATTTGAATCGGGAAGTTCTAGATGGAGCTTAATCTGGACAAATGCAAGAGGAAAGTGAATGGCAGAACCTTAAGGAGTACTGATGTACAGAAGGTGCTTGCAGTGCAAGGCCATCACTCCTTGGAAGTGGCAACACATGGATACAGTGATAATGGAGAGTGGCCTGCTTGTTTTCATTTAGTCAAGACTGAGTACAAAAATTGCTTTTATTCCCGATTCCTGACAGAAGGCTTAGGCCAGAAACCTTAGTTACCCTTTATTTCTGATGGAATCTGCGACTTGCTGAGTTTTTCCAGCATGTTTGTGTAACGCACAAAAGTTAGCAAATCACGTTGTAGCAGTACGAGGCTACACGTGGAGGCTTTGGAGAGGGCGCAGAAGAAGTTCACTGGGAGGTTGCCTGATCTGAGTGTAATAGTTACAAGGAGAATTTCGACAAACTTGGATTGTTTGCTCTGGACTGCTCTCAACTGAGAGACCTGATAGAACCACAGACACTCCCTCACTTTCTCATCTTTTGCACTGATTTATTTGGTTTTTTTTTAAGTGCAATTTTTCACCTTTGATGCTGCCACAAAACAATGAATTTCGTGACACTTTCTTGACAATAAATTCTGATGCTAGTATAGTAAATCCCCTGCTATCCAGAATTCAAGCAACCCACAAAAAAATTGCAGAAAATAAATAGGTTAAAAAATCTGGAAGTTCCAAATTAGATCTCACGCAGTCTCAAGCAACCAGAAAATCCACTTATCTGGCATCTCCCAATCCTCATAGGTGCTGGATACCAGTGGTTTTACTGTATATAGAACTATGAGAGGCATAAAGAATGCAGAAAGGTTGTGTCCTTTTGCCCAGTATAGAAATATAGAATACTACAGGGAAAAGGTTTAAGATGAGAGAGGAAAGTTTAAAGGAGACATGCAGTACAGATTTTTTTTGTGGACATTCATTGTTTCCTGGAACATGCAGGCAGAGGAGTTATAGAAGCAGATATAAAACTAATGTTTAAGAGGCATTTAGACTGATACATGGACAGGAGTGATGCAGACCACATGCATGAATTTAGGTTTAGATACATTGGCATAGACTGTGAGCTGAAGGGGTCATTTTTGTGCAGCACATTCTAATAATGTTTCTACCCTGGTGAGATGTGGGTTTGTTACAGGTGATCTGCAGTGATTCATTGAAGACAAATATTATTCATATTATAGAAAAGCAATATAATGACAGGGTGTGACCTGCTGAGTTTCTCTTTTGTGTATTGAAACAATATGTAAACAAGTTTGTAAATTTTATAACAAAAAACCCTAAAATTACCCCATCAAAACGAAAAAAAAATCCCATCAAAACAAAACAAAGATCCCATCGACGGTCTGAAAAGGAACTCAAGCTGGCCATCCTCCCCACCCCTCATTGGTAGTCTCTAGGCTTGTTATAGGTGGTCCATGGTAAGTAAAGGAACATATAAGATGGTCTGTGGGTGGAAAAAAAAGTTGAAAACCATGGGATAAAGAAATAGCCAAAGGCTGTTAACTGGTTTCTCCCACTGCCAAATGCTGAAGGCCATTTCTCGATGTTAAACATGCTCTGTAAATAATAAGATGTTGTTAATTGCCTTTTATCCCACAGAAAGTAATAAAACCTGTCAGTACTTAAATCCTTCCTGGTGGCAAATAGACAAAGACACTTTAAGGAGTTATCAGAAGGCGGCCAGAACTTGTATTCCAATGATATCAGGAGAAAAGGAAACATTAAACGCAGATGCAAAAAAAATTACAGTAGTGAAAGTCCGATCAACAATGCAACCATTGTTCCCTTGCCTCTCCTAATTGCATTTGCTGAATAGATTACGTCGTTTGTGATGCCTGTCAAGAAATCATTAATATCAATCTGACTGGAAACATCTATGCAAAAAGAACAAATATGTACGTTTAAAGATGTGGGCACATAAATGCACTTTTCCTTTAATACTTTCAAAAGTACTTCTAAGAAATAAAAACATGATCTCATATGCACTAGATATAACCAGCTGTTTGATTTCATTTCTCATAGAACAGTAAACACCAAGACATCTGTATTCGTTTAGGTTCTCATTAGGAGCTTGAGAAGATTGGGTATGCCACCAAAGATTCTTATAAATTGTGACAGGTGAACTATGGAGATAATTCTAACTAGTTGCATCACCATCTGGTATGGAGATGCCAATGCATAGGACAGGAAAAAGCTACAGAGATTTGTGAACTTGGCCAGTGCCATTATGGGCATTGGTCTTCATTGCATTAAGGAGATCTACAAGAGGCGGTGACCCAAGAAAACCATCTCTGTCACCATCCAGGCCATGCCCTCTTCTTACTGCTACAATTAGGAAGGAAGTACAGGATCCTGAAGATGAACACCGAATGGAATAAAAACAGCTTCTGCCACTCCACCATCAGATTTCATCAGACACTGCCTCACATTTTTCTCCTCTTTTGAACTAAATTATTTAATTTTTAAAATAGTTGTATTTACAGAAATTTAATTTATAGCAATTTTTGCACCTCTAATGCACAACAATGTGCCACAAAACAATGAATTTCGTGGCACGTGCTCATCACAATAAATTCTGATTCCGCAAATTAGGTTTTTGTTGAATGCATTAACTGATGAATAACAAAGGTGTTCAGTATTATGTTGGGTCACTGATTTGACTGGATTTCACATAGCTAAAGTAGTCAACTCATGACTTAATGTACCTACCCTATGTTAAATTCTGAAGATTAATATTGTTTATTCTGTGGTGATTGGAATAAGGAAGGTGCCAAACTTAACTCCCAAGTGGATTCGTTTGTGAGCAGATTGAGATGGTTGTGAAGTCTTGATAAAGTCATCAATGCCAATCAACAATCACCTGCATCATGCAAGCACATCAGGTGGGAGGAAATGTTGGTAATAATTTAAATATGTTAATTATTAATGCAAGATTATTAAAAGCTTTGGAATTTAACTCATTGTACTTGGGTTTACCTAAACACCGTTCATGTGACTTACCAACGAAAGGCAAGAGCACAATCTTATCGGATAGGATCGGCAGGGTAAACAAGCAAAGTTGGCAAGAAGTTCAGCAGCTTCACAGCTGTCATCTTAAGTAACTCTGGCTTTCTTCACAGTAGTTGATTCAGTTCTTTATGTTGGTAAACTTGGATAAACTGCTTGCTGGATCAATACTAACTTATTGAATACTACTCAGCTCCACTGCCCTCGACTTGTTTAGCACCCCATTCAAATAAAAATGAAAAGAAAGTTTGAGGTTACTCACCATTCATTGAGATCATCTGATATGCAATGAGGTTCTTGACACAATAGACTGCATCTTGCAGACCAACAAAATTATCACAAGTGGTTTCCCTTTGCCGACATTTTTCCGGCTGGAAGCAGAGAGTGCACCTCTGGGACCTCTGCAATCCAGAGTCCAGCGATATACTCCAGAGGTGCACTCCAAAGTCTCCCAATAGTCAGCAAAATGAGGTTAGAACTGTCAAAGCATGAGCAATATTAATAGGTCTTAATGTCTTTCTCATTTAAAGATATTGAAAACAAATAAAACTGAAAAAAAAACAAAGGCAAATATAAAAAGTCTTGGATCCTTCTTCAAGTTTGCTCCGGTGCAGAGGGTGTGAAAGGGCAACTTGCCAGTATACTGTCAGGAAATCTCAGCAAAACTGAGCCCCACCAATCAGTCCCTTGGGGAATCCAGCAAATTGATGGATTTGGCTTTCCAAATGTGCCCTAGAAAATGCCATGAAACATATAAATCAAGCTCAATTTCAAAACTCAACACGATCCAGCTCCATTACGTGCAGCATTACCATACATTTATTTACTGTCTTGTGGCTATTGATAGAGACGGCAACTCTGGATGAATAGATGGACTGAGATGTGCACGTACTAGTGCAGTTGTTGTCAACCTTTTAGCATCCACAGACCACCTTAAATATTCCTTGACTTAGCATGGCCGCTACACTGTAATACTGTTCAAGTGGATAAACAGCAGTGAAGATCGATTTCACAACTTTTATATTTTCTTTTTGTATCTTTACCTGCTGGATTACTTCATGTTATTAAAATAAGAGCCAATTTAAACACATTTACCAGATGTGAAACTGGCAGAAATCAATAGACACAAAGCTTCAAAGAAGCAGCTGGGTTTAGTCTCCATAGGCAAATATTGATTACCTGCGTCTCTTCTGAATGTACAGCACCTGATTTAAATAAAAAAAAGGGAAATGGATCAGTAAAGAAAACCTGCAATTTCAAACATGATTACATAAAAATCCACAGCGGTGGGGAGGGAATAAATAAATAACTAAATAAATAGATAAATAGAAAGATTAAAAAAAATTTAAAAAATAAAAATCCACAGCATATTACAGGCCTTTCAGCGCACAGTGTTATGCGACCTAATAACCAACTCTAACAATTGCCTAGAATTTCCCTACTACATAACTAACCATTTTCCGCCACTTCCTGTACCTAACAGTTTCTTATAAGATCCAATTTTAAAAACTCAAATTCTGGAGGAACTCAACAGATCTCGCAGCATCCACAGGAGCCTGCTTGTTACACATACCTTGAGGAAGGGCTCAAGTCCAAAACATTAGTAATATATTTTTACCTCCAATGAGACCCGCTGGGTTCCTCCAACATTTCTGTGTTTTTACTGCAATCACCGTGTCTGTACATTTTCATGTTTCACCAAGGTCCTATTGTCCCTGCCTCCACCCACTGTTCCCGGCAGCACATTCCATTCATCCACCACTCTCTGTGTGAAAAACGTACCTCTTACATTCCCCCTGTAGTTATACCCAAGCACCTTAAATTTATGTACCCTCCTGTTAGCCATTTCAGCCTTGAGGGGAACAAAACCCTCTGGCCGTTCACACGATCAATCTTATCATTTTATGCACCTTTACCAGGTTAGCATTATCCTCTGCCGCTCCAAAGTTCAAGTTCACTCAACTTATCCTCATAAGGCACGCTCACCAATCCAACCAACAGACTGGTACTTGCTGCAAAACACCTCGTAATGTAAAACGTCTGGTATCAGCACCAATTGGGATTGGTAGATGCCGGATAAGTGAATTTATGGGTTGCTTGAGATTGGGTGTTGCATGTTTGGTGAATTAGCCACCGGGGCACCAATTTTAAATAGGTAAAACATACGAAAGTTTATTTTCTATGTTTTTTTTTGCCACTTAGTTGAGGCTGCTGGTTGCTTGAATTCCAAATAACAGGGATTTCACTGTACATGTACTCCCTGACTTATGAACGTAATTGGGATAAAAGGATCGGTCTTATCTCGAAATGGACACAAGTCAGAATTCTGCCCCCGTGCATGGAGTACTGAAGTCTTAAAGCACACTTTTATTCAAATCTTTTTTTCATCGTAGATTTGACGATAACAACTTAAAGCTTCCTGAATTTGTCGGTCAACCTTGGCGATTCTTTCCACATTCTGGTCCATGCCTACCTTATTAATTAGCATCTCAAGGTCTGTAGCTGGGCATGGTCATCTTGATACCTGTGCACATGTGTGAGTCTTTGTTAGGCACATGCGCAGTGGGTTCACGTATTGGAGTCCAGTTGGCATATGCACGAGTTAAGATCCCAAACGATATTAAATTTGCGCTCTTAACTCTTGCGTATGCACCAACCAAACTTTAATGCGTGAACTGAAGACTCACGGATGTGCACAGGAATCAAGATGCCTGCGCCCAGCCTATAGCCCCCGGAACACCGACTAACAAGGTAAGTACACACAATTTGGCTCTTACATGCTCTGTAACCCTGTTTGGCCATAAAGGTAATAATACATTTAGAATGTAGAATACATGAAATTCTTTAACTTTCTCTACTGCAAGAAAGACAGAGAGTCACCACTTTGTCAAGTGCCCCTCACAGAGATGAGGCTCCAGTGAGGAATGAACCTGAAACCCCCAGTTTACAAGGCCAGTGCTCTAACCACCGAGTTTTTGGAGCCTTGGTCACGTCGGGGAGTACCTGTACTGCTATTCCACTTTTTCTAAATGACACCCAGCGTTAAAAATCAATGCAGATGAAATTCAAGGAATTGAGTATAAAAGAGCAAGAGCAAATCTCAACGCAAGCTGCATCCATTCTGGATGTGCATCAGCCATCAAGGCCACCAGTCTGAGATGCAAATGAAGTCCACTGGTCAGTCTAGAAAGATTTCTGGATGGCTTGGTAAGATGAAAGTAACAGTAGTTTTCATGCAGGAAACTGAGGATGCCTGATAGTTAATTATATAATACAGTAAAATCCCCAGTATCTGGAAATTCAAGCAACTGGAAACGCAACATCAACAAAAAAATCAAATAAGAATAAATAAAGATTTAAATAAATGTTTAAATTGATTAAACGTTCTCCAAAGCAATACTTGGTGAAGATGGGAGCAGATATTTTGACAAGTTTAAGGAAGTGGTCTGCAGAGAAATAGAACTGAACTACTAAGACAGAGAAAAAAAACCAGTCACATTACCGTAGACGCTTCCATCAGAGGTCTTGGGACAGCATTGGTTCAAGAAGGAAAACCAATAGCATTTGCCTCAAAAGGCATGACAACGGCAGAGACCCAATAAGCCAATATCGAAAGGGAGCCGTCGGCAGTCGTATATGGATGCGAAAAATTCCACAAATTCCTCCATAGGACACAGTTTGTGATAGAGAGTGATCATCGCCTGCTGGAACACATCCAGAAAAAGAACCTCAGCAAGGCACCAGCCAGATTACAAAGGCTACTCCTCTGGCTCCAATGTTATGACTATGTATAGGCCAGGGAAGGAAATGGCGCTCGCCGATGCCTTGTCACGCCTTTCCCCAAATGAAAAATACAAAATGAAAACCATGGAGATCAAGGTACATCACCTCGTCAGTGCGATCAGTAACAAACTAAATCTGAATAAAGAAGAAAGCGCAAAGGACGAGGCGCTGCAGCTGCTCTCGCAACAGGTGATACTGGGATGGCCAGAAAGGATAAAACAGGTGCAGCCTATAATATGCCAGTATTGGTCTGTCAGAGACGACATATCCCTGGAGAATGGTGTACTGCTGGCAGGGTCTCGGCTGATGATACCAGAGACAATGCAAAAGGAAATTCTCCAGAAAATACACCAAGGCGGTGAGCGCGCTTCGACCGCGAGCCCTGCCTCCTGTTTTCCTATTGGTCAGACAAGATTCCCCCCCCCCCCCCGGGTCCCTGTGCCTTGTTCGTCGGCTTGTCCATTAGTCGACAGCTTCTACCGCCCCTTCCGTAAAAAATAAAAAATAAAAAAAATTTAAAAAAAATTAAAAAAAAAATACACCAAGGCCACATGGGAATGGAGAAATGCAAACTCAGAGCAAAGTCAGCAGTTTACTGGACAGGCACGTACAAGGACATCAAAAAAAATGGTGGCTACATGTCTGGCATGCCAGAAATACACAACAAAAGGAAGAGATGATTCCCACTGAAATACCCGCCATGCCATGGCACACTCTGGGAGCAGACCTGTTCACAGAAAACCAAGAGTGGTATCTCATTGTGTCCTGCTACTACTTCAAATTCCCCTTCATCAGGAAAGTGAAGGACCTGAGAGCACCAACCATCACTGCTGCAGTACAAGCACTCTTCACAGAACAGGGGATACCCGAGCATGAGATATGTGATAATGGGATAATGTGATAATGGGACCCAATTCACATTGTGTGAATTCAGAGAAATAGCTGCAGAATATGGGTTCACTATCGCTATATCATCACCATATTACCCCAAGGGCATTGAGAGGCATGTGCAGACAATGAAACATACTCTCACAAAGTGTCGAGAGACAAAGGAAGACCCTTACCTTGCTCTTCTGTCACTGTGAGCAACACCCTTGAGGGCTGACATGAAGTCCCCATCAGAGCTTCTAAATGGCAGAAAGTACAAGACAACCCTGCCAAGTAAAATCCATCCACCAAATGACCAAGAGGAAATAAGAAGAAAGTTGACTACCATACAAGAGGGAAGTCGTCAACATTATAACAAACATTACTAGAACTCTGTGCATGTTCAAGAGCCAGTGATAAAAACCTGGTATCCAGCAAAGATTGCTAGAAAAGTTGAGATGTCCAGGTCATACATCATTGAGACAGAATCTGGCAGGCAGCTGAGATGGAGCAGGACCCACATTCGCCCAACACCAGATCTGACACGGAAAGCACCAGAAGCTTCTGTAATTCCAACAATTTGTGAGGGAACGGGAGGCGAAATCCCGACCAACAACACTACAACGACTGCACAGCGAGCAGCAGGAGAACCGCAGAACCAAACAGTTGCTACAAAGTCTATGAGGTGGAGAAGCAACATCCTATCACCAGTGTGATTCCACTGAAAAGAATATATAAATAGAATAGTTAATTCTTAATTGCAATTGCAGATAAAAAAAAAGCAGTAACTATTTTTTTAGGAAATTTTAATAATTTTTTTTAAGGAGGAGGAAACCTGGGACTATATTATGCTAGAGCATGAACACTAACACTGTAAGAGCCATATCACAAGTGAGGGTGGTGCGTGTGCGGTGAGAGACATTGTATTGATACGCGACCCAGTGGCTGGATGTGAGTATAAAGAAATGTGCTGTTAAACTTACAAGCCTTTCTAGTGTTTATTTAGACCTCCGATGGTACAACCCGGACACAACACAAATATTCAGCCAGAAGAGCACCCTGGTCATGCCCCACCCACAGCAGGCATTTGAAATAAAGGTTCAATAAAGTTGTGTTGTCGCCCAGGATGAAGATCCAGCCGATATTGTTCACCGCTGGGGCGACTCTCCTAAGGAGTTTCCCGATCCCCGCCTAGTAAAAGTTCATCTTTATTAGTAAGGCTTTATCTGTTAACTTGGGGGGGGAGAGGGATTAATTATGATGGTGGCCTGGTTAGCGTAGCTGTTAGTGCAATGCTGTTACAGTGCCAGCGTCCAGGGTTCAAATTTAAACTTTGTATGCAATGGGAATTACCTGATTAAAATGAACTTTACATCATTAAAGACTAAAATATTGACTTTCTTTTTCCGAAATTACTTTAGATTTGTCTATTGTTATTTTTTAAAATGTGTATTCTTAATGCAGTGTATTAGTTAGGCATTGTAAGAGTGTATCTCAGTCAACCAGAAAATTCTCATAACCGGCATCTGTGATCTCCGTAGGTGCCAGACACTGAGTATTTAACTATAATTGTGAATTAGTAGTGGGAAAAAGACAGAATTCTTCTTTTATATTCTCCACAGTAATTACAGAGTGTAAACCTTCTATAAAAGATCATCCAGAATTCGAATGGAAATCCCAAAGCAATCACTCGCTCTGCTCGGTCAATTTAACAAATCTCTCATCACGGATTATATTTCACCAGCTGTGTGCTTTTCCCCACTATCTACCCTCCAAAAAAAAACTGAATATATCTGGATAAAAGATACCAAGTCCTGCATTAGCTTCCACTTACTGGCAAAACTCAATGCCTTAGCATTTACTATTCTCAATTCTAAAACAATAATTTTGTTAGAATAATGTTGTTAATCTGGTAGGCCTTTGGAAAATTGTTAGAACCAAGAAAACAGCAAACTCAACAAAATGAGGAATTTAAGCAAGAATTAATATAATCTTTTAAAGTCCATTAATAGAATTATTTTCTTCAGATATTAGAAAACATTTTTGAATTGATTAGTCTATCCAGTCCCTATTCAACGTAATTACGGATCAGAAATGTCACTGAGCTAAGTCAAAACTAAAGTGAATGTATGAATAAATAAAATCACTTTACCATAGCAACAGCAACTCCAACTAATGTCAGAACAAAGAAAGGTACAAGTACAAATCCCACAATTGCATTACTTTCATCAGTAGGTGGCACAATCGTTGAAGAATTACTCATTGCCAAATTTGATTTTCACTAGAATATTCTGCATCTGCACTCAACTTCATTCACACTGTTTTTGCCAACAGGGAACTCAGTCTTTCAGAGGTGGTGGACCATTTGGTTACACTGAGATGAAAAATCCAAGTGCGCAGTTAGTTAGACTTCATTTCGCCAATCGTGGCCGTGCTTGATACTTCTGCAGTTAGAATATCTGAAATAAAAGATATTAAAAACACTTTATGGCAAAACTAGCAAGATTTAATACAGGATTGTTAAATGGCAGTGGATTCAGATTTAACATTAAAGAATAGACTATTTTATAAAAATCTTCATCATGCCTTCAACCCTGCATAACATCCCAGAACATAAAGAAAGGTTATGAAACAAAATTTGACAGAGGCACCTATTGAGGTTCATGGGCTTGATCCAAGAGGTAGCATTGCTCACAGCCCTAATGTTAAGAGATAAGCTTTACCTTGAACGCCTGCATTCTACCTACACTAAAGTTCTAGAATTCTGCTAAAGCGAGAAGACGAGTAAAATGTAATTAACAATGACAGAAACCTCCTGGAGCCTCCATGTTGATGCAATCACAAAGAAGACTCACCAGCGGTGTCTGAGGAGATTCAGTGTGTCATCATAGATCTCGTAAACTTCTACAGGTGTACCATGGAGAGCATTTTGCTGGTTGCATCACTGCCTGGTATGAAGGCTCAAATCTCCAGACAAGAATAAACTCTAGAGCAGGGGTGGCCAACCTTTTGATTTTTAATTTAGACATACAGCACATTAGCAGGCCATTTCAGCCCAGGAGTACGTACTGGGGGTGTGGGTCAATTGGGCAGTATGGACTTATGGGCTGCAATGGCCTGTTACCATGATGTATGTCTAAATTACATTTTGAAAATTAAAAGGTTGGCCACCTGCTCTAGAGGGTTGTTAACTCAGCCTGCGACTTCACAGGTGCCAGACTTCACTCCATCAAGGATATCTACATGAGGCGATATCTTAAAAAAGCAGCCTCTCTCCTCAAAGAGCCCCACCACCCAGGCCACGTCCTCTTCACTCGGCTACAATTGGGGAATTGACGAGCACTTAGGGGCACAAGGATAGATTCTTCCCCGCTGCCATCAGATTCTTGAATAATCAATGAACAAAAGACACTGCCTTACTTTTCATGCCCGATCATTGTAATTTATTTATTTATTGATCTGTCTGTCTGTCTGTCTATTTATTTAAATAGTAATGTTGTAAAATGATTGTAATATGCATGTTTGCCCTGTGATGTTGCCATAAAACACCAAATTTAATGACTTGTTCATGACAATAAATCCTGATTCTGGTGGTGACATGAAAGCAAGTTAAACAAAGCAGGTATGGGGTAAACAAAAACTGTACATAAGTATGGGTTGAATTCCTGGATAGCACACAAAACAAAGCTTTTCACTCAATACATGTGACAATAAACAATTCAATTCTATTACTCATGGTTGATAATTTACATACATAGTTCCTCCAATAATTATAAATGCAATTGAAGTTTTACTATAAAAAAGTCACAATAAATTATTGTGTTTTTGGTGATCTTGGTTAAGAATGCAATATTCATCAAGACAATATCTACTCTGATCTGTTCCAACAGCTTCATAATTTTCCCGTCTGAAAATGGCAGCAGTTTCACATCTTATCTGAAGCTGCACCTCTGTCCATTCCTTCCACCCAAAGCTGGATTGTCAGTCCAGTCCCTAGAATTGGACTGTCTCCACAACTTTTTGGCAACAATAGGTGTTTCCATTGAATAATTAATGATATATAATTATGCTGTCCTTACTGAGTCCTGTGCCAAATCCTGCTTACCCATCGCATCCAATTGTGTTAATAACCATTCTGCTTAAAATTAAAACCCTCATCCTCATGTTTACATCCATCCCAGGCATCTTATTTTTCCAGTACAATCCTTGAACCCTTCCACCGCTTGACTGGTCTCAACCTTTTTTTAAGCTATGGCCCTCAGGACTCTGCTTATGGACCCCCTTCGCTGTGCAGCAGTGAAGTTTTGGTTTCTTCCTTACCTCTCGCCTACAGACTACATAAAAAAACCATTGAAAAAATATTTATGTTATGAGGTGAACACAAAGGTATTTCCTGTTGTCCCCAGGAGGCCCATTGAGATTGGCTGCTTTAAACCACCATTTCAGTGCTGTAAACCCTGCTGTAAAGCCACTTTGGACCAAAGACTTTCTGATGACACTGGTTGACATCCCTTCGGTTCAGTTTTTAAAAAAAATTATTATGTGAAAAATTGTCACATTATTCAAAGTTAATCTAAAATGAAAACCAAGTTGTTACAGTTGGAGTTACTTAAATGAGTATATCACATTGCAGTTATCACCAGATGCATCACCATATTTGAGGAGTTTACTAGAACAAACTGCACAACTTCCTGAAATCTTGTCAAACAACATTGCTCAGATTTCAAACCATAGATTTCCCAAGAAATAAACTTCCTTTACATATCACACTAAACCCAAAAAAAAGTCAAAAGACCAAGGTAAAAGAAGTTTGATGCAAACCACGAGAGCATTTCGTAATTCACTTCCGTCTTCTGCAGTACATAGTGGCACACAGTCAAGCGGGCAGATGTTAACTAGAAGGAACAGTCATTGATGGATCACTTGACACTTGTGGAAGAAGCAGCGAGGCCTTGTTCAGGGTTCCCATTTCTCCTTCCCACTCTCTGAAATCTTTCACTTTAGACCCGGCCATTACCTCAACCTGGGGTAAAGCACAGGATTCTGTTGACACCGTGATTAAATGAAAAAAAAAACACGAATGCTGGAGGAACTCAGCAGGTGAAACAGTGCCTTTATGTAGCAAAGGTAAAGATACATCAACATTTCGAGCTTGAGCAAGAGCTGTGGCATGGCCACGCAGTATACCAGAACAAGAGAAGAATGGAAGTGAAAAGACCATTATATTCAACTTTATCCATGCCAATTATCAGCTCAGATGCACTTCACATACAGGTTATGTGCAGGAAGAACAATGGAGTGTTCACTGGGCACAAATGAGTGATGGAGTGATTTGCTTAAATGTCCATTCACAGAGGGCAGGATCACACAAGGACTCAGATGTCAGTGTTTTAGCCGAGAAAAGTCAGATGATGGATATGCACGTTGATTGGCAGGGATGATAGAAAACCTGCATTCTAAGACAGGAAGTATGGAAAAACCTGCATTAGACAATTTGCAAAGCTCAGAGCCTATCTTTCCAACTTCTGCAAGCCTGTGGCTGACATCAGTGGAAGCTCAAATTGCTGCTGTCATGGTCAGCGATATATTTGTTCAGGAAATGCAGAATAAGGCAACCCTCATGGATTGCAACAATTACAATGGGGCTGGCCTACAACAATGGTATTTGCCTTTAAATGAAAATCTCCCAGTCCTACACTGGGTGAATTTTTGTTTTAAATCTAAGCTATCCCTGCCACGTGAGTGCATTTAGGGACAGCATGGAGTGCGTATTATATTATCTTTTTGGCCTTTAACCCTGGGCCCATATTTTGGGTGTTTTAGTTTTTTTTTGTTTTAAAGTAATCTTAATAAAACATCAATAAAAATCCTCACTCTGAGTTCAGGACACATTCCGGCATTCCCCACTACTCCGCTCCCACTTCCAATGACCTTGATGCTGAATGCCAGACAGCCCTGATCACTCCAATGCATAGTGATGAGATGCAAGCCAAGCTGGGCTCTTCCTGTTGAAATTTATAATGATCTCTGTAGTCTCCTCTATTGAATGCCTGCAGTCTTCCACCATCAGTGTTGCAGCCACTCAATTATAGATAGGCAATCAGAAGGCTACACCAAAGGCACTACACAAAAGTAATTTATTGATTTATTGTTTGACTGTGCATTTAGTAGGCACAAAGTTCCATTTTGCAAAATATTTCCTGGCTTTTTGCAATGATATGCAATACAGGAAAGTAACATGAAGAAACAACTTGGAAATTTGGGTTGTGTAATCACCCAACAGCCCCCCTCTGGATTACAGTAGAGGCCCGTGACATAATAGATTGCAATAAAATAGCCTAAATAGTCAATATGCTGAAGGATACTTATAAGCCTCCTTGGAAATTCTGGTAAACATGTGCATACCTGTTCAATGTTTCCTGGGTGAGCAGTGGTGAACATCTATTTCTTTCTCCAACAGGGGCGTCAATCACAAATTCACCATCTTACCTCACTCATCCACACCACCCAGCACACACTCAGTTCTCGCTGCTGCCATCAGGAAAGAGGTGTAGGTGCTACAAGACTCGCACACCAGGTTCAGGGTCAACTGCTAGCCCTCCACCATCAGACTGCTCAACAATAAATTCAATCAGTGACTTATTTAAGGACTCCTACTTTTGCACTTTAATGTTTGTTTTATGGCTTGACCTAGACGATTTTTCAAAGTTACGATGGCACGCTGGCACTATATTTTATGATTAAAAATTGTATTTTTTCCCCAGTGTGAAATAAAAGGTATTCAACATTTAATTATAAAATAGGCTTTATTTTAGATAAATTTACCCAGGTGTAGGCAATAGCCCAAGCACATTTAAAGTAGGCTATGATGTTCGGAAGGTGCAGTATTCTTTTTTGACTTACGATTCTTTCCCACATCATGGGCTTAATCAGAATGCAACTCCATCGTAAGTAGAGGAACACCTGCACTGCATGTATAGATGGTGCAGTTATTTTTTTGCACTAACAAGAAGTGGTAATTCTGCCTTGCCCGCAGGAAAAAAAAATCTCAGGGTTCCATGAGATGTCATGTATGTACTCTGACGGTAAATCTGAATTGAAAATCACCTGGGAGAAAATGGACAGGCCATCTTCAATGGGGAAACAATTGTAACCGAGGAACCAATAGAAGGATCTCCCTTCTGTCTGCCGTGGGATAACCCATCATAAAAGTCCTGCTCAACTGTCTCAGAGTTGTGCACTGTTCTCAACAGCCTGTTCAGGGCCCACAGAATCAGACTGGAAATCAGCCATGCTTGACGAAGGAAGAGGAGGAGGAGGAGAAGATATTTAAGGAATGAAGTTAAACAAGAAAGTCTGCAGATTAATAGACATGTTATTCAGGCCTGTTTTTTGGTCAGACCTTGATTAAGGGCTCAGGCCCAAAGCATCGGTTATGTATCTTTGCCGTAAAGAACGCTACATGACCTGCTGAGTTTGTCCAGCATTTTTGTGCATTAAATTTAATGAATGAAACCCCCAGGAACCTCATTTTATTCCTCCATCCAATTCCAAAGCTCACCAATAGAAATTCTGAAATTCTGGAATATGCCCACTCCAAGGTACCCTCATCCAGTTTGTGGACAGGAGAACCGGGCAGTATGTCTTCATTCGCAAAAAAAAAATGCAACTTGCAACCAAGGCAACTGAATTTTGATCACATTTCAATAAGCAATGGTGTCACAAAGATAGATCTCAAAGATTGGCATTGCTCAAAAGGGAAGGGTTGATATACATGGAACTTACTTTCTCTGGTCTTTCTCAAGTAGTGCGATGGGGTGATTTACTTCCACCTAAGAGGGCAGCCAAAGCAGACGTAATCATACAAAAAGCAGCACCTCTAAGAGTGCAGCATTCCTGAAGAACTGGAGCCAAAGGCAAACTACTGGTGGAATTCAATGGGTCAAGTAGCATCTGTGGTGGAAGAGGGATGGTCATTGCTTCAGCTGAGATTCTGAATCGGGACTGCCATCGTGCAGTGTATCAACCTCAAAATGTTGGCCATACTTCTGCTTGCACAGAGGCTGCTTAGGTGAGCAGTGCTGAACACTGAGATCCTTGGACAACAGCATCTGCAGTTGATTGTATTTTCCTTAAACTGTATGTGCACTCAAGTCTCTGAAGCAGGGCTTGCTGCAACTTTATTCATATTCAATGCACCTAGAATATGCTTATGCAGCTTACAGCATGATTTAGGAACAGTTTTATTATTTACTCAGAATTTGAAAAACATAGCACATCTTCATTAAGCACATCAGGGATAGGATGATAATGATCAGATATTGCTGAAACAACATACCTGACACCCTCATACAAAAGAGAAACATGTTTGCAAATGCAAGTTTGCATTTGATATGATCAGTCATTAGACCTCGTGTACTTACCTTCTGGAATCATGAACATTCAACGTCTGTATGCCTTCCTCCAATCTATTCCCAATGTCAGCTTGAACAGATTGTTGTGGGCAGCTGATTAGAGGCAATTGGGTTTTGATATGCACTTTAAGAAATAGAATCTTTAAGAAGACGTGCAGCCCCTAGGCTTTACTTTGTCATGCAGGTCTTCCATCACGATTTCACTTTTTCCACAATTCCTCCAATTTCTAAATTTTTGGGGGGAGGGGTCATATTATCTTAAACAAAGTTAATAACTACAGATTTAGATTTATTGTCAGAGTGCATTATTGACATCACATACAACCCCAAGATTCTTTGTCCTGCGGGTGAGGCAGAATTCCCACTTACTGACAGTACAATAAAAACTGACTCAATGTAGACATGCAAACAAATAAATAAATGTAAACAAACTGTGCAATACAGATATGGGGGAAAAAAAATCAATAGTGTGTCCTTATTGACATTATTGTTGAGGATGATCAATGAAGAATAAATATATTCAACATGGTTTACAAAATGTTTTTCTCCCCCTCACCAGGAACAATTCACAGTGCAGTTCATCAATTATACATTATATTTACAGCCTTCACACATTGTCTTAAGAACATAAGAAATAGGAGCAGGAGTCGGCCATCCCGCCCATCAAGCCAGCTCCACCATTCAATGAGATCATGGCTGATCTGATGATGGGCTCATTTCCACTGGACTCCACTGTTTCAACAGGCAGTAAATTCCACAGAATCACCCCCCTCAGGGGAAAGGATTTCCTTCTCATCTCTCTTCTAAATATGCTACCCTGAAACCTGAGGCTATGTCCCCTAGTTATGGTCTCTCCCACCAATGGAAAGAACTTATCTAACCCTACCTTATGTTTTTCATAATTGTATATGTTTCTATAATGTCCCAGATGACTCAATGTCTCCTCATAGGCCAACACCTTCATTCCTGGGTAAGAAGGCCAGAAATGCACACAGCACTCCAGATGCAGCCTCACCAGTACAGCTGCAACATAACCGACCTCCCCCTAAATCAGTGGTTCTCAATATTTTACTTTCCACTCATATACCACTTTAAATATTCCCCATGCCACAAGTCCTCTGTGTAAGGAATTGCTTAAGGTGGTATGTGTGTGGGAAGAAAAAGTTTGAAAACCACTGTTTTAATCGTACCTCATTGACTCATTATGTGCACAGTTTCATAACTCCAAAGGAAATGGGCCAATGACATTTTTTTCTCAAGCAAAATATTTCAGTAACAATTGGGCCTACAGCAGTGATTTACAACCTTCCCTTCCCACTCACAAACCACCTTAAGGAATCCCTTACTAATCAAAGAGCATCAATGGCATAGGGATTACTTAAAGTGTGAATGGAACGAAAAAGTTGAGAACCACTGCCCTAAATTCAAATCCTCTAGCAGAAGGCCAACATTCCATTTGCCCTCTTTATCACCTGCTGCACCTGCAAACCAACCTTTTGTGATTCATGCACAAGCACTCCCAAGTCTTTCTGCACAGCAGCAGGCTACAATGGCTTGCCATTTAAGTAATATTCTGATCTTCCACTTTCCCCCTCACAAAGTGGACAACTTCATATTTACCAACATGGCACTCCATCTTCCAGACCCTTGGCCACTCGGTTAACCTTTCTCTATCTCTCCAGACTCTCCATAATTTGCTTTTCCACTCAATTTATTGACACCAGCAAACTTTGACACACTTCTGTCCCCTCTTGCAGATCATCGATGGATATCATGAACAGATGCAGGCCCAGCACCGAACCTTGCAGCACACTGCTCTCCACGGATTGCCAACCAGAAAAGCACCCCTGTGTCCCAACTCTCTCCTTTCTATTGGTTAACCAAACCTCGATCCATGTTAAAACATCACCCCTAACTCCATGCACCCTTATCTTGACAAGTATTTTGTGCAGCACCTTATCCAACACCTTCTGGATAGCCAGGTGAACCACGTCCACCTATCTCCCCTGGTTATATCCTCAAAGAATTCTTGAGCTTAAAGTTTTAAAGTTCAAAGTCTTAAACATTGCAGAGGCAAGTCAAAAGCTAACAAGGTGTGGGCCACTCGAACAATTTCTGGAAGTTCCTACACTTCTCTGCCCCACCAACAAAAGTTATGGACGAAACACGTAGAGCAAGTGCACGAACCCCCCGCTCTCACACACACACGCTAATGCTTTGGCTGATGCAGGCGCCACTGTGCTCTGTGCCTGAACCACCACTGAAGGTTTGGCCAGGAGACCTGCGGATGCTTGAATGTTCCCTGTCATTCCAGCTCCCTTGGGTCGGCAACCTGGTCGGCGCCGGCAAGAGAGGCTGAAGCCCCTGTTTCCTTGTAAAGCTCGACCCTTCCCATGTTAAGGCTGTTTTCGCTCTTGATTTTTTTTTTTAAAAAGGCCAGTCGATAAATGAAACACGAAGTGGCCGGAACTTTAATTTGGTCGGGGTGAGAAGCAGGGAGCCCCCAGCCAGCCAGCAACCCAAGGCAACAGCTGACCGTCTGTCAGCTCCCACCACCAGGAAGTCAGTGCACCTTCAGCGGGTCGCTGCCCAACACGCACTGAGCCTTCACAGAGCCTCGCACCCTCTTTCGCAAGGAACTCCAGCAAGTCTCCATCCCTCCCTCCCTCCCCCCAACCCCCACCCCCCAGCCCCCACCCCCAGCCCCCACCCCCAGTCCCAGCCCCAGTCCCAGCCCCAGTCCCAGCCCCAGCCCCAGTCCCAGCCCCAGTCCCAGCCCCAGTCCCAGCCCCAGTCCCAGCCCCAGTCCCAGCCCCAGTCCCAGCCCCAGTCCCAGCCCCAGTCCCAGCCCCAGCCCCCAACCCCAGCCCCCAACCCCAGTCCCAGCCCCCAACCCCAGTCCCAGCCCCCAACCCCAGTCCCAACCCCAGTCCCAGCCCCAGCCCCAGCCCTCAGTCCCCAGCCCCAGCCCTCAGTCCCCAGCCCCAGCCCTCAGTCCCCAGCCCCAGCCCTCAGTCCCCAGCCCCAGCCCTCAGTCCCCAGCCCCAGCCCCAGCCCTCAGTCCCCAGCCCCAGCCCTCAGTCCCCAGCCCCAGCCCCAGCCCCAGCCCCATCCCTCAGTCCCCAGCCCCAGCCCTCAGTCCCCAGCCCCAGCCCTCAGTCCCCAGCCCCAGCCCCAGCCCTCAGTCCCCAGCCCCAGCCCCAGCCCCATCCCTCAGTCCCCAGCCCCAGCCCTCAGTCCCCAGCCCCAGCCCTCAGTCCCCAGCCCCAGCCCTCAGTCCCCAGCCCCCAAAGCCTCTCTTACCTGGCTTTGCCTTTGCATGAGCACAACCGACTCGTCCCAGGGCCATTCGGCTGATGGACAGTCAGTCTGCCCATTGAACTCAGGCGGGACCGAACTCAGGAAGAAGCTGCAAACCAATCGGTCGAACCCGGAGGCGGGACTCCGGAGGAACCAGGAAGAGTGTGCATTGGAAGTGATGGAAAAACACACCTGTCCTCAGGTGCGGGGGAACGGGTTAAACGAGAGGGGGGGGGGCACAGAACACGGGTATCGCATTCCCTTTGGCAGGAGGGCATCGATTTACAGTGTAGGGGTAGGTAGAAGAAATTGAAAACAAAAGAAAAAACTTTCAGAGGTTGGTCGGAATCTGATTAGGTGATATTCAAGTGCGCTTGAGCGTGTAGTCGAATAGCAAAGCCACGAAGTTGATACTGGCCAGCACAGAGAGGACTGAACGCTTTCCTAAGGTGTCGTAACTTTTCTGTTGCTTTGATTTTTAGGAGAAAAAAATGCATGACCCATCTTTTAAAGGCCCACTGCGGAGTACCTGGAGATTGTGGGGCAGTGTAGCATATTAGAAAGCATCTGCTCGAGTCAGGCTTTCAACGTTGATGGCAGCTGGGGACACACTCTGAGCCATCAAGGAGATTGAGGTAATACTTCCTCAAGAGGTATACAAACACTGTTTGTGTATTATGCTGGCAAAGTCTCTTGCTGATCTCCTAAACTCTGGAAATGATCCCTTTGTGCCTTCTCTTTGGTGTTTTGCTGTGTATCACACAATTTATTCCACTCCCATCAGGAAAGAGATCCAGGAGTATCAGAGCCAACGCCACAAGGCTGAGGAACAGCTTCTTCCCATGGGCATTGAGAATGCTGAATGAACAAAGGAACTGCTCACACTAACCATCCGAGAATCTTATATTCATTGTATGAATATTTACTTGCAGGAATATATTTATTTGTCCTGCATATGCATTGTTTGAATGTGTGCGTGTGTGTGTTATGTCGGGTTGTATGTCTGCAGGTTTTGCATTGAGGACTGGAGAACACCGTTTCGTCATGTTGTACTTGTGCAATCAGACGACAATAAACTTGACTAGATTAAAATGACAGTGAAAAATTATTAGCGTGATCATTGAACACTTAAAAATTGAGATTAATAGACATTGTTTGGTATGACAATATGGACCCAGGGCAAGAAGGTAGAACAAAGCAAAGATCAAATTGACCATGATTGATTGGACGATGTCTATTATTATCCTTAATTAAGTTCCTTTCCATAACTTATTTGATTCACTCCTGCAGCGACCATCTCACATCCCTTTGTGATATGTATACCTGCCATTTCATCACTTGGCCACAAATCACTGTA
This sequence comes from Narcine bancroftii, assembly GCF_036971445.1. Classification (NCBI taxonomy): domain Eukaryota; kingdom Metazoa; phylum Chordata; class Chondrichthyes; order Torpediniformes; family Narcinidae; genus Narcine; species Narcine bancroftii. The sequence continues at coordinate 236,157,927 of NC_091473.1, read as the reverse complement.
TCAGGGTCAGACAATGGCCTATTGAGCACTTCTGACCATCCTGGCTCGAGGCAAGCTGTGTTAGGTTTCTTGGTTGATCAAAGTTCCACTTCAATCTCACGCTCTACTTGGTTGATGTGTTGCTACACCTTTATCAACAGATAACAGAAACTGTTATCCACATACCTCTGATGAATACATAGGACATAGAAATCTACAGCACAGTACAGGCCCTTTGGCCCATTGTGTTGTGCTGACCTAATAACCTACTCTAACAAATGCCTAGAATTTCCATACTCCATCTTTCTCACTTCCATGTAGCTATTTAATAGTTTCTTAAAAGATCCTACCACCATCGACGGCGGTGCATTCCATGCACCCATTACCCTCTGTGAGAAGAATGGGCACCTTACATCCCCCCTGACTTACTTCTAAGCACCACAAATCTATATCCCCTTGCATTAGCCATTCCAGCCCTGGGAAAAAGCCTCTGGCCATCCGCACAATCTATGCCCCTCATCATCTTGTACACCTCTATCAGGTCACCCTCCCCGCCCCCCCCCCCCGCCCATCCTCTGTCACTCCAAAGAGATAAAAGACCAAGTTCACTCAACCTATTCTCATAAGGCATGCTGTTCAATATAGGCAACATCCTTATAAATCTCCTTTGCATCCTCTCTATAGCAGATACTTGAAGAATTAATCCACAGTGCCCTCCATGATGTTTGGGACAAAGACACTTTTATCCTTTATTTGCCCCTCTGCTCCACAGTTTCAAATTTGCAATCAAACAATTCACATAATTAAAGTGCACATTACAGATTTTATTGCTTCATTGGTGCAGGTATGAGAGAGCTAGGTTTACTTCTAAGCTTTTGATCACCTTTGGAGTCTGTAGTTGCCATTTTTCAGCATGAGAACCAAAGTTGTGCAAATAAAAGTCAAATAATCCATTTATGAGGCTGATAAACAAAAATAAAAAAGCAAGAGACATCACCCAAAACTTAGGACTTCCAAAATCAAATGCTTGGAACATTATAACGAAGGAAGAGCATACTGGTGAGCTCAGTAACCTCAAAGGGATGGGTATTCCAAGGAAGGCCACCACTGTTGATGACAGAAGAGTTATCATCAATTACAAAATCATGTTATTATTAATATCTTTTGTTTATAAATATATTTAGTAGAGTTATTTTGTGGGTTAGGAAACGGGGGTGGGGGGCGGGGAAAAACAAAGACTCATCACACATTTGTATTAACAGATAAGAAAGGTCTCCAGAGACAAAATGTCTCCAAATTCAAAGTCATAAAATCAAAGCAGATTGTTCTGTATTGAAACTTTGAAGACAATGAATGTTTGCTCAGAAAGGCACCTGTGTACACAATAAAGGCCATCTACTTGTTGGCTGTGTAGACAAATCACAGGCATTTGCTCCTAAACTTTTGGAAGGGATGAACTTCAAACAAAATTAGCGGTGATGTCATGTCATTTGATTGGGTATGTTTTTAATATTGAACCAGTCTTCAACTGAAATCAGAAATGCACTGGCATTCTAAGGAGAAGGTCAGCTGTTGTGTTCTCCTTGTCATGGGAGGAGCATAAAATCAGTAGCTAGTTTAAAAAAAAGGCCATTTCAATTGTCTCTGTCATGAGAGGACAGTTCTGCCATGTCCATTTTAAATGGTCACTTCATTTCTGGGTTTGTGAAATCATTGTGTAAAACATAAGTTCCATAACCTCCATGCAAGGGAGGGGAATTTGTGGAAAATCATTCGTATGAAGAAACATTTTTCTGAAACCAACTCTATAAGAATTCATGAGTTTTGAGAAGACTGATGACTTGGTGTCTCAACTTACTTCATAATTACTTTGAACATCAGTAAAAATTCTGAATTTCAGCATAAAAATTTCTAAGACAAAACTTTAAAAATTGACTTTTCAGAATTGTGCCTGAACTGTAATGGTTTGCATGTGCACACACACACACACACACACACACACACACACAGAAAGAAAATTTTCATTTTATTTTTAATTTTTTAACATTTAAAAATACAGCACAGTAACAGGTCATTTCAGCCCACAAGTTCATGCTATCCAATTTACATCCAATTAACCTTTACCCCTGGTAGGTTTTGAACAGTGGGAGAAAACCAGAGCCCCTAGGGAAAACCTACTCAGACTCTGGGAGAACGTACAAACACCTTTCAACGACAGCATGGGATTCGAACCCAAGTCCCGACTGCTGGAACTGTAAAGGCGTTGCACTAACCATGAGTAAGCTTAGAGTTAAATAAGAAGTGTTTTGTTATTAATAGTTATTAATAAAAATTATTGTCTTTGAAGATACCATTATCTTGGTGAATTTCTGTTGCTGCTGGTCTATGTTGCAATATATCAAAATTAAGAAAAATCCCCAAATGTATGTTGAACAGATCAGAAACACTCTGCAGGAGGTAAGGGTGGATATGTCAATAACTACTTTTTGCAGAAGACTTCACGATCAGAAATACAGAGGCTACACTGCAAGGTGGTATCGTTTGGATCTTGGGCAGTTCCTTTACATCTCCACTCTTTGCTCTTGCCATCAGTCTTATGCAGGTTAATCTTGGTCTCATCTGTTCACAAGTTCTTTTTCCAGAATTCTGTATGCTCTTTTAAATACTGTAATCTGCCCATCCTTTCTGTGGATGACTAGTGGTCTGTATCTTGCAATGTAGCCTCTGTATTTATGTTCATGAAGTTTTGTAATTACTGAGCTCAACAGTATGTTCTTTCATCTTTAATGATGTTCCAAACTGTTCATTTTGGTAATCCTAAGGTTTGGGTGCTGTCTCTTGCTGTTTTAATCTTGTTTTACAGCCTCATAAAAGCTTCTTGGACTTTCATTGGCACAACTCTGGTCCTCTTGTTGAAAAATGGCAACGACAGACTTAAAAAGTGATCAAAGATGATTCTATGCAAGCCTAGCTCTCTTATTCCTGCACCGTTGAAGCAATTAAACATACCTGAGTAAAAACATACCTGTGAAACCAAATGTCCCAAGTAATATTGTGCCCTGAATTGAGGGATCTATATAGAAAAAGTGCTGAAATTCGTACATGGTCAAACCAAAATGTATACGAATAGCCTTGAATAAAATCTGGAATGTACACTTTAATTGAATTGTTGGATTACAAATTTAAAACTGTGGAGCAAAGGGGCAAATAAAGGAAAAACATTATGGAGGGCACTGTTCCTTTTAATGAGTCCAAGTGTTTAGAAACCAATGGTATCTTGGTTTTTAATGTTCCTTTGCATTAAAAGTCAAACTAAATGGGCTGCCCTGGCTTTTATCTCAAGTCTGTATTATAGAGCAGTTCAGTATCATTTCTGAACATTATATCCTTAATATTGGTAAAATGTCAGAATCAGGAGTGATTTATATTCCAATTACTTAAAGCTTAATAACTGTTCCAAAAACTAATTTAAATTTTGTTCAGAATTCTTTTCAATTGTTCAACAGCTCATGTCTTTAGAACTATCATATTAATACTTAGCCAGCAGGTGGAGATATTGTCAGTTATCAAGTCACACAAATCTCTGGTGGTAGATCTCAAGTCAAATGACGAGAGAAATGGATAGGTGGTTAATCCACAGGACCACAAGAGTGGCAGAGATCACTGGTCTTGCTTCCCCCCTCTCCCCCCCCCCCCCATTAATATGATGTACCGGGATTGTTGTCTGAAGAGGACACGCAAAATCGTTGAGGACCCCTTCTACCCTGCATGCAGAAACTTTCAGCTACGCCTGTCGGAAAAGAGATACAAGAGTATCAGAAGTAAAACATGAGTGTGCAAACATGATGGCTGAAGTAAAAACTGTGTGTGCGTGCGTGCGTGCGTGCGTGTTTTAAAGACCAAAAACTCTAGAAAGTCAATTTTTAAAACTTCTGCACCATTTTCGTCTTCCTTGAAGGTCTTACATTTTCAGTTCACAAATAATTATAAAGCACTTTTCAACATCAAATCTTCAGACCTCTTTAAGCTCACAATTCTTTTGGTGAGTTGTCCTTCAGAGAGATTCTTCAAGCAGGAGTGACAATTTTCTGGGCAAAAATAAGAAGTGGTCTTACTTATTCAAAAGCCACTTATGCTGTATCTCCTGTGAATAGGATAATACAAGTCCTGTCTTCCCAGGAGGTCAAATTTTCCTCTTCTTCTTCAGTTTTCTTCTTAAGAGTCACAGAGTTTTCTTCCATGATGAGGCTGCACTCTTTATTTTCAAAAGAGCAGTCAGAAAGTGGTTTCCCTTAGAAATCCACTTATTTTCTGTATTTCCCCTTTTAATAAGAGTAACACATAACAGCACCTATTCTGGTAACCAGGGTTGGCACCAGGAAATATGTTAGAGGGGGGCATTAGCGAGTTAAAAGGGGGGCAGGGATCAACCTGACAACAGTGGTGCTGACATGATCTGACCTATCAACGGGGGTGGGAGGAGGTGCTAGCAGGAGGCTACCTGTTGTTGAGGACATCCATCCAATGTGGGCCCTCTTTTTATTGTGTCAAGTTTTACGCTCACCAGTGACGTGGCCAGGGGTGGGTAGAGAGTTGCTAGCATGCGTCCACCAAGATACTACTGACATGTGAGGGAGTGGGGTGGATCTGACGGCCAGGGATGGTCACAACTGTATGGGGGAGGCACGGTACCTCATATGGGGGGGGGGGCAATGCCTGTAGATGCCTCCCCTTGGTGCTAACCCTGCTGGTTACTGTAATTCAGCCCTGTCTTTCTCAAGGTTCCAACTCCTGTGGGTGTCACACTGCGTCTTAACCTTCTGAAACTGATTCAAAATATGTGATTTTGATAATATTTCTCCAAATATCTCATGTCATATGGTATGTGACATCATTTCTGTCTTTGAAGCTCATAATGTCTTTTCACATAGATGTGCTAAAAGCATCGAAGTCCACTTTCTCACAGAATCAAAGTAATCAACTTTGTTGGATGGTTCTCTTCTGGTCCCAGGTTGTCTGGAATTTACCAACAAAATGGCTTCTTGTATACTCAAGCAAACAATCCATTGTTCCACTTATCTCAAAAACCATAAAACTTCTTTCATCCCTTCTCCTTCCGATGCAACATCAGACTCTTTGGCATTCTAAACTGGCTTCTGTGGTCAATAGTGTTTAAAATGCAAATGTGTTTGTTGATGTTGAAGCCAGCTAACAGCTGCAAAGAACCATGTGTGCCTGTAGAATGTAAATGAGCCCTGTCCACCCAAAACTAACTTATTAAACCATAACTAGATAAAATATAGTTTTAACATTAAACTAAGGATTAATATCAACATAGATCCATTACAAACTGCCCATACTATCTTATTGAAATATACCCTTTTTGTTTGTACAAGTTCTTCATTAAAATCAATAAAAATATTTTAAAAAGAAAAATAAATAAATATATGCATGAAATTTATTCTGACCTTTCCCATTCTTATAGTAAAAACCATTTGGAATTGCTTTTTAGACAGTTTCCAAGTTTTGCTCCAATTGTCAGGGTATATTAATATGAAGATGTAACTTTAGATTGTAATGCGATCAAAATATTTATGCAACATATACCTACTTAAACATTTATATATTTAAACTCTATCTCATTATTAGATCTCAGATTAATTGAAATCATGTTTTATTCAACTGTATGAATATTTTGTCTGTCATTCGGGCAAGATACCTTGAATATTTGCATTAAAAAGGCACATTATCAACAGGAGATATAAGCATGTGACCAAAGAAGTACAGTAAAAGTCCAGAAGTCCAGATGCTAGAAATCCAGACCACTCGAGAATCCAGACTTCTCAAAAACTCTAGGCTTTTGCGAGTGTGCCTGCATAAGTGCCACAGATGCACGGCGGCAGCGAGTGATCATGTGGAAGTCGCGGAAATGTCAGAAAAAATATTTGGGTTTTTTTTATGTACTTTGTATATGAAGTGTTTTGTTAATAAACTGTCAGAAGTGACCTGCTTATTCTCCTTAAATTTGGATTTTAGAAGTACTGCCAAAGAATCAGGAAAATCCAAAAGTCTGAACCGACGCAATCCAATCCCCGAATAGTCCAGATTTTGGGACTTTTACCGTGTGTTAAAGGAGCAGCCTAGAAAAGGAGAAAGGTGGAGAGACAAAGAAGGTTAGGATGGAAGTTCCAGAATGAGATATCTGAAGGTGGAGAGATTATTAAAAAGGATAGAACCAGAGTTGGAGAAATCCATTCATAGGGGGGTGTTACTAAGATGCAAGGGAGTCAGCATGTGGAAACCATGAAACAAGGAAAAGTGCTTTAAGATTAAAACATTGCCATATTATGAACTGATGAAACTCAATAACCTTAAAGGTGGGATTTAACTAAAATGAGTAAAATTGATGTTCATATCATTGGATTGAAGGCTGTCCAGGAGAAAAATGAATGAGAATGGAGGAGACATGGGTAACAATGACAGAAGAACTAGGATCGTTTAGATTCTGGTGGGAAGTAGCAAGATTTCAAAGTCCACAATTTCAAAGTAAATGGGGAGTCAGCAGAAATAAATATAAAGGGTTTTCTATCATTGATGAGAAACCAATGGTCAGATATTCAGCCAATAGCCTGGAGGGGAAAAAAAAAACTGTTAGTCTGAAGATATTTTCCAAACAAAATACATCACATTTTTGTAATGGCCAATATTTAAAATTGCCAATAGTTAACAAAATATTTCACATGGTGAAGATTTGCTGATGAACGTTTGTGCCGATGAAGATACCTGGAAATAAGAAGCCAGGCTCCTTAAAAAGGCTTTATGGCTGCAAGACTCATCAAACACACAGGGGACACAGAGATTGCAGTGGTTGGGATCTGGAGCAACAAAAAAAAATCTGCTGGAGGAAACCAGCAGGTTGAAGAGTGGAGATACAGAAATTGTCGACAGTTCGTGATTGCGAATCTCAATGAAGGATTTTGAACTGAAATGTCAACAATTTGTTTTCCCTCCACTGATGCTGCTTGACCCATTGAGTTCCTCCAGCAGAATGTGTTTTACTCGCAAGGTTTTAAAAAAAAACATATGGATCAAGCATGATGGCAGATTTTGACCAGCGCCATAACATAAAACAAAAAAAAAATCAAGTGGAAGAGTTAGTCAAGCGAGAGAAGAATGGAACCATAGTGAAAATAACTCAAGGTGCCCAGGCAATCTCAACTATAATAATACCCAAAACTGAAAGGATTGTTCGATCATAGAGCACCTATAAAGAGCATTGTGGCAAATAGTTGCCACGCCGATATTGCAAGATTTTTTCAAGTCTAGAATTGAGCCGGCAGTCATACTTTGAGCAAGAGTTACAAGATTACTGCCTACATGACGCTCCTCATATCATGCCTGTTAGAATATTGCTCCCTCCAAGACCCAAATCAAAACTGTCACTGACCCTGTGCAGCACTGCTTCAGTTTGAGATTTCACAACTCTGTGCAATGTCTCTTCATAATTTAACCTTTGGCATTGAAGTATCATTCCAGTAAATCTGCACTCCCTTCAAAGTTCAAACATCCTTTCTAGAATTATGGTCCTCAGCCTTGAAAAACTATTGTGAATCGGATCTAATTGGTGTTCAGTAGAATCAGTGTGTAAGTATGAACCTTCTTGTCTGGAGCGCTCAATAAAATGTTAGCATTCTGCTTATACTTATAATTGCTTTATTGTTTCCCCTTTTACAATTCAGATAACCTAACCTTTGCAGTTTAAGTGGTTAACTGTCATTAATCAGCAAATTTCTTGCAATTTCATGGTACCAGCTCCACATCTCATCTAACTTTGTCTTTGCAAACTATCTACCAACCAAATTGTTATTAAATGTAATATATATATATATATATATATATATATTAATATATATATTATATATATATATATATAATTATATATATAATTATATTTGAAGCTCTGATACAGATCCTCAAAGGATATGGCACCTTTCCCCACCCCCACCAATTTAATCACTTCTTCAATATCATTATTCTTTGTCTAATGGGTTTTAGCCAATTTATGCTCAATTCTATGAAATTCTGTTTTATTTCTCATCGAATGTTAATTTTGCATTGTTAATTGTGTTGACATTGCATCAGCAGAGCTTCTGATGAAGACAATGATAATCGCACAAGAAAGGATGGACATCAGGACACCCCTGCATTGAACTACGATAATCTTTGCAAGGCAGCAGCAAGAAAGAAGATGGCACGCGGATTGCCTTCAGGAGTGTGAATCCAAGGACAGCATTCGGTTCGGACAGAGTACCCAGCCTAGAACTGTGCTGATTAACTGGCTAGTCTATTCATGGAAATCTTCAACATCTCACGTGATACTTGCCTGATTCAAACAAGCTTCAATAGTACTAGTGCCCAAAGAGTGTGGTAACCTGCCTAAATGACTACTGACCCATGCCACTCATAACCACAATGATGAGGTGTTTGCCTACCAAAGCAACAGGTCTATGGGAGATGCCAACTCACTGGCTCTACACAAACCCTGGAGCACCTGGGCAGCAAAGATGCATATTATCAGGATGCTCTTTATTGACTAGTTTGGCATTCAACACCATCTAAAGTATTCAGCAAATTCCAAGACTGACCTGGACCTCAATACACCACTGTGCAATTGGATCCTGGCTTTCCTCACCTTCAGACTCCATTCAGTGTGGATTGGCAAGAACATCTCCACAAACTCCATCAACATCAGAGCACTACAGAGTATTGAACTTAGCCCCCTTCCCTACTCACTTTACACCTATGAGTCAGTATGACAACACCACCTACAAATTTGCTGACGATACGCCATAGTAGGCTGTATAAAAAGGAGGGATATTTAGTGCATGGTGTACTTGTGGTGAGATGTAATTACACCACTAAGTCACCAGGGGTCATCCTGGTGACCTTGTCTATAAAGCAGTCCAGAGCTACAGTCTAGCCTTCCAGGTTCATCTTGCAGAGAGACAAGACATCTTAGTGTACATATTAGTTTATTAAAGCTGTCTTCTACTCGCACTGTTGGTGTGGTTATGTCAGTACAGTACTAATAACAACCCCTCAGTCAATGCCACTGGCGTCACTAAAGGGGTGTGTAGACCTCACCAGATGACACCATCAGAGGGGGTGATACTAAACTCACTGTCTATAAAATTTTTGTGCAGTGTTTCAGCAGAAATTTATTTTTTGTAATAAACAAAATATTCCTGTAGTTAGTTATAACAGCAAAATCATTTTTTCGTAAGCCCATCTTACATGTATCAATATTCCTACAGGGCTAAAACTCTATGCTAATTTACTTTTTGAACCTTCTAATGCGCTCCGGTCAGAGCCGTCATTATTACCCAATCACAATGATGCTTCATATTACGTGGTTTTGTTTGCACGCACTATAAGCGAACGCTGTTGTCTTCGTTGCTGCTGGTATTTTTATAGTTGCTGCTTTTGTCAAATTTTCTGGTGTTTTAGCTACAATATTGTAGTAATTAGTATTTGTGGTCAGTGTTCCATCTAAGCTGTTCATGCATGTGTACTCAATGTTCAGTGTGAATGTACGCACATGTCTGTTTTCTACGTGTGGGGGCATGGCATGATGGCGTAGGGAGAAGACATGGGAAGCCCTCCCCCGACAGAACTATTCAAAACTCGTTTAAAAGTGTTTAAAAAAATTTTTTGCAACTGTTGATTATCTTGCTGAAGTACCTTACAAACAGCCATGAGGAAGATTAAAACTCAAAACAATTACTGAAGAAACTCGGCCTACCTCGCAAACGGAGCCTCCGGAGCCTCTTTCAATGCAGCCCCGACTGCAGCGTCAATCCACCGGAAGATTATACTCCACACTGGCGCCGACTTTGCGTGCCGCTATGCAAGATGGTGCTGGTGACCGACATCGATCTCCTTCAGATCAAGAAGATCCATTGCGCATGCACAAAATGCGCCACGTTTGGAATGGTCCAGGCTGCGAGGGGACCCGACCTCCCTCAGTCCAGTGACCTTGGACTGGCAGGAGAGGGCGAGTTCACACCCATAGTTGGGTCGAGCCGACCCCTGCATCGATGGAGGAGGAAGAGGACATCGCTAGATTGGAAGAAAAAGAAGAGCAACTTATGGAAGAAGAAACAGTTGTATTCAAGGGTAGGCCTGTAATGAGGCAGATTCTGCTTTATCTGATTTATCTAAGCAATTGGAGAATTTGGCTATGCAGGTGAGCCAAGGGTTATCAGTTATGAAGGAACAATTGGCTGAAATGAAGGGTCTTCTATGAAAATGGATGTGACTAAGTGCAGCAGTGGATAAGGTTCAAGATAAATTTAAGAAGATTTAAGATCCATTTACTGATTGTAAAGATGTTTTGTACGTGTGTGTGCGTGCATACAGAACATGTGCACAGGTGCAGCTTAGAGGGAACATTGTGAGCCTACATCAATATTTTTTTAGAGAATGAAGTAATAATTAAAGGAAAAAGAGAAAAATCAAAGAAAGCTTCCACTCAGTTACTAATAATGTTGTAATTTAAAGGTGTAATTTTAATTTTGCTAGTTGTTGATCTCATTTGCTATTACATTCAATGATATGGGAATTACGATTTACAAGTAACATGAGTAGAAAAAAAACAAGACTAAGGAGGAGGTCCATGGAGGGGGGTTGGGGTTATGTGGTGATAGGGTGACACCATGAGCTACTGCACTGGGTGACACCAACCCAGTAATGCCACTGCTTAATGCCACCAAGACCAGGGAGATGACTAGAATTTAAGAATGGAAAGCCAGAGTGGAGAGGATGGACAAATTTAAATTCCTGGGAGCCACTATTTTGGAGGACCAATTAAGGACTGCTACTTTGCCCATTATTTATTACTGAATATTTATTTTCTGAATTAAAAAAAAGATTAGAAATACAGCATGGTAACAGGCCATTTCAGCCCTATGAGTCCGTGCCGCCCAACTTACACCCCATCAACCTACACCTTGGTACTTTTTGAAGGGTGGAGGAAACCAGAGCCCCCAGAGCAAACTCACTCAGACATGGGGCAAACGTACAAACTCCTGACAGATTCGAATCAGGTTTGGTCCCAATCGCTGGCACTGCAAAGGCTTTGTACTAACCTCTATGGCCATCGCGCTGCCAAATTTGCACAGTTTGTTTACATTTCATCCTTTTGTATACAATTTTTTCTTTGTACATTTCTTCCTTCTTGATACAGCTTCTGATCATTAGAAATTCTGCTTCGCCTGCAGGAGAAAAAGAATCTCAGGGTTGTATGTGATGTCATGCATGTAATCTGAGGGGGAATCACGTGATGTTGTGAGGAACGCCACGCATCCTGCTGACTTCCGAGGGATTTACTAAAAGAAACGTACATATTAAGAAAAGTTAAAGTTGCAAAAATTATTTTAAAGTGCTTACCAGAGTGAAAAAAAAGATGTCACCGAAGAAAGAAAAGCCTGTAATTCATGTAATCTGACAGTAAATTCGAACTTTGAATTCTGAAAAAATTGGATTTGGGTGCAGTGTTACTCTACAGCTAGATGGCACCAGCCTGCATTTCTCTGGTATCAAGCAACTGCTGCTAGATACTTCCTTATTTTGGTCCTACTCGCAATCTACATGAAGTTGATTTCTCATCCCATTATTGGATTTGTTGCCTTGTGAAGATCACTTTAAAATTTCACATACATTATGGTCATCTGTCCCCTATAATTCAAGGATGGTGGAGAAGGCAGGAATTGGAGGAACAACCCCTGATTTTCCATCTGGGCACTCTCCAGCCAGATGGCATTAACATTGATTTTTCCAGTTCCTGCTCACCTGCTCTCCTCTTCCCCCTCCAACCTTCCCCTTTCCAGTTCTTCCCCCTCCCTTCACCTAGGCATTCTTCCTCCCCTTGATCTTCCCCCTCCCTTCTCCACCTGTCTGCAAGGCAGGCAGATTCGCCACCAGCAGGAATTGCCCAAGCGCCTCTTACAGTCAGAGAGAGAAGCAAAAGAAGAGACCCCCCATGAGTCACTGAGTGTCTGTAGATTCACCTCCAGCCCTTCTGCAGCCTCTCACACAGTCTAAATCATTGGTAACCTAAGCTCCAGATCCGAATCTCCAACACCGTCAGGGACCCTCCGGTGCCCTTGGCACCTCCTCACATCCCTGTTCTGTGGCAAATCTGTCTCCTTTGCAGCATGCAAAAATAAATTTTATGTAATATGACACTGTTTTATTACTATGATAATAAATTGAATCTTGAAGATTCTGATAAAAGGCCACCTACCAAAAATGTTACCTCTCTCCGCAAAAACCTGAACTGCAACATGATTGTATATTAATTTCTATTTCCAGCAACAGCAAATCTTTTGCGCTGAGATGTTTCTCTGGCTTGTTCTGTCATCACGTCCAAAATATTTTCCTGATCTCACTGTTGAGCACATAATGTGGCTTTGGCCTCTCTTGGACTTCATCTCCTTCCTCATGGTGTTTATCAAATTCTATAATAAGTGAATGAAATTTGTTATTAAACAAATCAGAAAGCCTTTGCTCTGACTCAGTTCAATGATTTCTATTGCATTAAAAGACATGAGAAAAATGTGAAGTGGCATGTTATTATAATCAGACATGAAGCATCTTACAGCGCTAAATGTAGCCATGGTGATCTCAAGCTTCAGGAATCACAAAGCTTCCTCTGTTATCACCAGTGTTTGTTGTGTACACTGTAATGCAATGTCATAAATGAAGAATGTATACAGCATCATGGAAAAGTAAATAATATAGAAATGACAAAAGATATGGATTAAGAATGTAAATGTTGAAATATGATTGCAAAAGAGCCCCATCTGGTTGTTTGTATTTAGTTTCTGTTTACACAAACTGACTTCCAGTTGGTTAAAAGGAATTCATTTAAAGTGCATATGTCAACTATTCTACAGGTCTTTCATGACTCGGAGGAGTAAATAATTCAGTGCACATTAAATTTCATTGTTGGAGAGGTCTGGCAAAATGAACAGCCTGAATAAATTCCCAGAGATCGGCGGCTTTCCAGGAAAGCCAGCTTTGATATGCACGTTGAACTGTAGCCCTGGCAATTAAAGCCTCAGATGGAACAGATGGTTTGTTGATAGAGAGCACTTCTAAGAAAATGTTATTATAGCAGTAGCTGGTAAATTGAATACAAACCGCATCCCTTTCACATCATGTATTAAATTCTATTGAGAAATGAATTTGGGAGCAAATTAGGTACCGAGGAAAAATACTTCATTTCTTTTGTTAATGATACAAATTCGGTGTGACACATTATTGATAGAACTGGAAGTCAATGAACAAAAAAAATTAAAATGTCAAACTCGCAAATGGAATCTCAATGCAAGGATGCACACTTCTCAGTCAAGCTTCTTTACAGTGCCCTTATTACAGGAAATAAGAGATATTTTTATTAAAGTAAACTTTAGTAAATGAGATTCATTCCTTTCAAATAGATTCTGTATCTTCTCCACAGCAAAGAGTCATAGAGTTTACTGCATGGAAACAGGTTCTTCAGCTTAACTTGTCCATGCTGACTCATCTATCTTTCATGTTGTGTCCCATTTACCTGCATTTGACCAGTATCCCTCTAAGCATTAGCTGTTCAAGTATCTGTGTAAACATACAGGACTGTATTTGAGACATTGTAGTTATACCCCTTCTACCACTTCCTCTGGCCGCTTACTTCACATACCCACCATCCACCTTATGAAGAAATTGACCCATTTTAATCTTCCTGCTTCCACGTCGGTGAATCCCTCCAGTTTTACTTACCCCTACCGTGGTAAAAAGACTTTGACAATGACTTTATCTATGCTTCTCATTTTTACCTAAAGTATATACATGTTCAAGGTCCCCTCTCAGCCTCCAACGCTCCTCAACACGAGGATGAAAAGTCCTTACCTTTATAATTCAAACCACCAGTCCTGGTATCATTCTTATGAATTTTTTATCCACCAGCTTAATGATGTCTTTCTTGTCACCAACTGACTCGAATCGCACACAATTCTCCAAGTGTGGTCTCACCAACATCTTCCAAAGTTGTAACATGATGTTCCAACTCCTGCTCTCAATTCCTTGAATGATGAAGTAAGGTGCGCCAAATGGTTTCTTCACTAATATGTATCTGCACCTGTAGGTCTCTCTGTTCTGCAACACTTCACAAGGTTCTGTCATTTACTGCATGTGTCCTACCCTGGTTTAACCTATCAAATGCAACACTTTGCACTTGTCCATGTTAAATTCCATCTTCTATTCCCACTTTATCTTTTAATTTAATTTTTTTTAAAAGACATATAGCACGGTAACAGGGTTTTTGGGCTCACAAGCCCGTGCCACCCAGTTGAACGGTGGGAAGAAACTGGAGCAACCGGAGGAAACGCATGGAAAAAATGGGGAGAACATTAAAAACTCCTTACAGCAGCACCGGATTTGAACCCCAGTTGCTGGCACTTCAAGAGGTTGCGCTTACCGTTATGCTAACCTTGACACTGTGCAGTTGATCAGGATCCTGTTGTATCTCAGATCATGTTCTTTGCCGACCACTGTACCGTCAATTTTGATTACTAACTTACTTACAAACTTATTAACAATGCTAACCCCATTGTCATTCAAGTCATTAATTGAGATGACTAACAACAGTGAATGCAGCATTGATCTCTGTGGCATGTCACTGGTTACAGACCTTCAATCTGAATATCAATCTTCACTTCCACTATCTAACTCTTACCATCAAGCCAATTTTGTATTCATTTGGCCAGTTCACACTGGATCCCAAGCAATTTGACTTTCACGATTGGACATAAAGGACCTTGTCAGAGGTTTTGCTAAGTTCAATGTCCACCATTACACCCTCCTCAATCTTCTTGGCCATTTCTTCAAAAATCTTAATCCAAACTTGTGACACATGGTTGCTCATGCTCAATGCTATTTCTAATTAGACCTTAACCTGATAGATCCTGTCTCCCAGAATGCCTTCCAGTAACTTTCGTACCACTGATGTTTGGCTCACCAGCAAGTAGTTCCCTAACTTGTTCTTGACCACTTCTTAAACAAAGCCACAACTTTAGTCACCCTCCAATCTTCTGGTACCCCACGATGGCTAAAAATACTACCAAGGTGGAGAGGGTGAGCAAATTTAAATTCCTGGGAATCACCATCTTGGAGGACATTTCCTGGACCCAGCACACACATAGGATCATGAAGAAGCCCGTCAGTGCCTCTACTTGCTCAGATGTTCACGGAGGTTTTGTATGATATCGAAAACTGTGGATGTGTGGTGGAAAGTGTGCTGACCAGCTGCATTACGGCCTGGCATGGGAGTACCAAGATACCTTCAAGCAGAAATCCCTGCAAAAGGTAGTGGGCATAGCCCAAGACATCACAGGCAAAATGCTCCTCACCTTCGAGAAAATCTACATGCAACGCTGTGGGCAGGGAGCATCAGCAATCATCAAGGATCTACACCACTCAGGATATGTTCGGTTCTCACTGCTGCCATCAGGAAAGAGGTCTAGGTGCTAAAGACTCACACCACCATGCTCAGAAACAGTCGCTACCCCTCCACCATCAGATTCCTAAACAACAACTTAATGTGAGACTCATTTAAGGTCTCTTACTTCGGAGATTATTAATTATTGAATACTTATTTTCTGTATTGCACAGTTGGTTTACATTTTTTTTTGTTTTTTATTTACTTTTCTTTCTTTTGTATACATATCTTTTCTTGAGTATAATTTTTTCCACTACCAATAAGTATAAATTCTGCCTGCCCCACAGGAAAAAGAATCTCAAGGTTGTATGTGATGACAAGAAATTAGAACTTTGAAAATCTCTTCTAGGGTGCCTGCAATTTATTTCCTTGCTTTCCACAATGTCCAATGTACATTTGATCATGCCCTGGGGATTTATTTACCTTTATGCATTTTAGGTCTTCCAATGCCTCCTGATATATCCATTTATCAGCACTCCTACTCATTTGTAGCTTTTTTTAAATATATAAATGGGGAAGTTGGTCAAAATGCAGGATGACACATGCAAAGAGACAGAATTTAAGTGAGCTGACTTTTTATACTTATTAATAGCATCATGGCTAAAATCAGAGCTGCTGAAATAAATGCCGTCCACACCAAGCAAGTAAACCAGTAACTGACGTTTATTCAAACCACACTTGTTCCTTTTTAGGGGAGGCAACAGGCTCACAGGAGTGATATCATGATGCTGCAGCTAGACCTGGCCATTCCCCTGGCAACACGCTCCTGCAGCCTGGAACTTCTGCGTGGTGTGTGGAAAAGCTGGCTGTTCGCCACGGCAATTTGGCCCGTCGTGTGCAGGGTTGACCCAGCCCGCTACACCATGTTGTTAACCTCCTCATCCTCTATTCTTTCTCTTGTTAGCTACCTCAGAGATATTGCCCTCCTTTGGTTACACGGTCAGCAGCTAATGTACCAGGGGCAACATCCTATTCTTTCACTTTGTCTGGCAGCATCTGTTGTGAGCCAACAAACTAGTAGAAAGCAGAGAATGCCATAAGGTTCCCCCAAGCCAGACCCACCATTCTCTGTTCATACTGAGATCGAAGTTTAGCTTCATCTCCAATTTCCAGTCCAATCCCTCACTTTTAATTTCCCTAGCATCCAAAATCTACATCAGTTTTTAAATACTCAAATGCATTGAACCCCTCGTAATAGTTCTCACCCTCAAAAAAAAACCATTTGGCTTTGTTGTGGAGCTAAAGAATCAGAAAGCAAGTCATTTCTCAGGTCAGTGTGAAGTTAATTTATTTGACCATTCTCTCTTTTACAGGAAGATGAGGGGCCCATTCGTTTTATAACTCCATAAACAATCCACAGCTGCATGAAGCAAGGCATTCTTCTACAGATTTTGGAGATGTAGGTTGAACAAATTGACCAGCATTCAAAGAGTCACTTAAGATCTTTTAACCAATCAGTGTCCAGTCTCTTTTCTCTGATGCTGCATTAGTTCCAGTAAAGACTGACTAATTGGTGACTGCTGCATGTTGCAGATTTACTCACAGTTAAAGTGTTTGGGACTGATGAGAACATCATGTTCTGGGCACAATTCCATCACAAATTTTCAGCAGGAAACAAAAAACGGTAGATTCTTCAAAATGACATTGAAACAACGATGTCAAGACAGTTTTAGATTTCAGGGCATGAGAAATAGAATTCAGCAATTCAGTCCCTTGAACCTACTCTGCCATTTGATTGGACGAAGGTTTATTAAATAGAAGGTCCTTTCAGCACTCAGCACATAACTGCTTCATTTCCTTTGTATCTAAAATCTCTAAACTACGATCTAGACTGAGACTCCACAGTCCACTGAGGTAGAGAGTTCCAGATCACCAATACTGTTACAGAGTTCTGTGTTGCGTATTGGCCTATGTGTTGTGTGGTTTTATATTAAAAAGTGACAGTTTGCCTTAGAGACCCAAGGTGAAGGTGGACTGCAGAGAGAGTGGAAGACGGACTGAACATGTGCAGAAAATTATCTAAAAATTTCTGGATTTGGATGATAAACCACCACTGGGGGGGTGCTGTGGAATGGAAGAAGGCCAAGAGCATGAGTCATGGTCTGGAGGACAGTTTAGAATGTTGGGATTTCAATAAGGATGAACAATCCAAAGGCAGCCAGAAGGATCCGGGCCAGGCCAGTGGTTCCTCTCTCTGCAAGCAACACAAGACAACTTCAAATTTTATGCTCTCTCGCTCTCTCTCTCTCTCTCTCTCTCTCTCTCTCTCTCTCTCTCTCTCTCTCTCTCTCTCTCTCTCTCTCTCTCTCTCTATCTATCTCTCTCTATCTCTCTCTCTCTCTCTCTCAAAGATCTTTTGGCTTCAGTTTACCAAACAAACTGAATTTTGTTTATGATCTTTGTTTCAGTTGAGATCGAAGTTTTGTGAATCTTGTGTGCTTTGTGTTTGTGTCTAAGTTTTTCTGTGGGCTGGTTGGAAATATAACTTAGACTTTAATTAAATATGTTATGTTTAGGCTGGGGAATTTATTTGTTTTACACTGTTATAGAGATTTGCATAGTAACCAGTGAGCATTGTTATAAAAGGGGGGATTTTGAATTAAAGTTTGAAGGTGAATTTTTTGTTAATAAAGTTCATCTTTACCCCTGTGCGATATTCCTTCTTTGTGGTTGCTGGTTTGATCTTGTAACAATACACTCTGGGTAAAGAGACTTCTCTCCTCAGTCCTGAATGGCTACTTCTTTATTTTGACATCCAGAGGGCTATCTCACATTGGCTAAAAATCTCCAAATTGATCTCAACTTTTGCCAGGGAGCCCTCAATGTTGGGCTGAGTATGATGACCAAATGAAAGATGCTCTAAATGTTTTACCCTCATGATCAATTATAACAGATTTATTTGGCTATTTTAAATGAACAATATTATTCACATTTCAATCTTAAATGCATTAATTTATGTTGTAAATGGCTTCACCAATTGAACTTACCTGAAATATGCATACCTTTGGTATTTTCAATATAATTTTCTACAGAATGCCTTTTCATGCACAGTCACAAAGTCTTCAGTATGTTTTCTGTGCATTAAAGTGATAATGCTTAATTATAATAATAACTCAAAAAATTGTCACCAGTATTGTTTCTGATTGGAGATTGAGGAAATTAAGTATGTGTTGATTGCACAGCCAGCTATTGAGAGCTGCCAGAATTTCTTTTTACCCTTAGGCCAACAAATTTTCCCCTGCAACTGCTGCAACCGTGTCTGCCTGTCCCGCATCGGACTTGTCAGGCACAAACGAGCCTGCAGCTGACGTGGACATTACCCCTCCATAAATCTTCGTCCACGAAGCCAAGCCAAAGAATGTAGCAGAAGTCCATGAAAATATACCGCAGATTAATTAAATGTCAAAATTTTAGGTCAAGGTTTATATCAAAAGATGAGTAGCATTTTATGAAAGAACAAAGAGAAGGGAAAAAGAAAAAGAAAACACACAGGAAATGAAATAACATCGTCTATAAATATCCATGTGGAGAACAGGAAATGCTTAAATGGCAGGAGATCAAATAAAAAGGCACAGAAGAGAAATGAAAGGCATGTGCCAAGTTGGGAACTCAAAAGAAATAGTTTAAAATCTATTAAAGTGGGAGAAGGTTCCAGAGATCAATTAATTATTTTCTGAAGGCACTCGCAGGGTAATCTGATGCCCACTGAGCCTAGTGAGTGTGACAGAAAGCAAGGCTGAAGGCATGTCATAAGGAATTTTTATGCACAAAATTTGCATTATCGCCTTTCTTTCTTCTTTGGCTTGGCTTCGCGGACGAAGATTTATGGAGGGGGTAAAATGTCCACGTCAGCTGCAGGCTCGTTGGTGGCTGACAAGTCCGATGCGGGACAGGCAGACACGGTTGCAGCGGTTGCAGGGGAAAATTGGTTGGTTGGGGTTGGGTGTTGGGTTTTTCCTCCTTTGCCTTTTGTCAGTGAGGTGGGCTCTGCGGTCTTCTTCAAAGGAGGTTGCTTCCCGCCAAACTGTGAGGCGCCAAGATGCACGGTTTGAGGCGATATCAACACACTGGCGGTGGTCAATGTGGCAGGCACCAAGAGATTTCTTTAGGCAGTCCTTGTACCTTTTCTTTGGTGCACCTCTGTCACGGTGGCCAGTGGAGAGCTCGCCATATAACACGATCTTGGGAAGGCGATGGTCCTCCATTCTGGAGACGTGACCCACCCAGCGCAGCTGGATCTTTAGCAGCGTGGACTCGATGCTGTCGACCTCTGCCATCTCGAGTACTTCGACGTTAGGAATGAAAGCGCACCAATGAATGTTGAGGATGGAGCGGAGACAGCGCTGGTGGAAGCGTTCTAGGAGCCGTAGGTGATGCCGGTAGAGGACCCATGATTCGGAGCCGAACAGGAGTGTGGGTATGACAACGGCTCTGTATACGCTTATCTTTGTGAGGTTTTTCAGTTGGTTGTTTTTCAAGACTCTTTTGTGTAGTCTTCCAAAGGCGCTATTTGCCTTGTCGAGTCTGTTGTCTATCTCGTTGTCGATCCTTGCATCTAATGAAATGGTGCAGCCGAGATAGGTAAACTGGTTGACCGTTTTGAGTTTTGTGTGCCCGATGGAGATGTGGGGGGGCTGGTAGTCATGGTGGGGAGCTGGCTGATGGAGGACCTCAGTTTTCTTCAGGCTGACTTCCAGGCCAAACATTTTGGCAGTTTCCGCAAAACAGGACGTCAAGCGCTGAAGAGCTGGCTCTGAATGGGCAACTAAAGCGGCATCGTCTGCAAAGAGTAGTTCACGGACAAGTTTCTCTTGTGTCTTGGTGTGAGCTTGCAGGTGCCTCAGATTGAAGAGACTGCCATCCGTGCGGTACCGGATGTAAACAGCGTCTTCATTGTTGAGGTCTTTCATGGCTTGGTTCAGCATCATGCTGAAGAAGATTGAAAAGAGGGTTGGTGCGAGAACACAGCCTTGCTTCACGCTATTGTTAATGGAGAAGGGTTCAGAGAGCTCATTGTTGTATCTGACCCGATCTTGTTGGTTTTCGTGCAGTTGGATAATCATGTTGAGGAACTTTGGGGGGCATCCGATGCGCTCTAGTATTTGCCAAAGCCCTTTCCTGCTCACGGTGTCGAAGGCTTTGGTGAGGTCAACAAAGATGATGTAGAGTCCTTTGTTTTGTTCTCTGCACTTTTCTTGGAGCTGTCTGAGGGCAAAGACCATGTCAGTAGTTCCTCTGTTTGCGCGAAAGCCGCACTGTGATTCTGGGAGAATATTCTCGGCGACCCTAGGTATTATGCTATTTAGGAGAATCCTAGCGAAGATTTTGCCTGCAATGGAGAGCAGCGTGATTCCCCTGTCGTTTGAGCAGTCTGATTTCTCGCCTTTGTTTTTGTACAGGGTGATGATGGTGGCATCACGAAGGTCCTGAGGCAGTTTTCCTTGGTCCCAACAAAGCTTGAAAATCTCATGCAGTTTGACATGCAGAGTTTTGCCGCTAGCCTTCCAGACCTCTGGGGGGATTCCATCCATACCTGCTGCTTTGCCTCTTTTCAGTTGTTCGATTGCCTTATATGTCTCATCTGCTTACATTTAAAAACTAGTTGGATAATTAAGTTTGTATCTATATAAATCTTTATCTATTTTTAGCACCAAATACCTAATGCTTTCCTGTGGCCATTTGTATTGAATTCCCTGTGGATAAATTGTCTATAATCTCTAATCGTCAAAGGCAATAATTTCACTTTTATCCAGATTTACCTTATTCCCTGAATCCTTTCCATAATCCTCCTGTGTGGTCCTCAGCCTGGCCAATGACACCACCCCAACCCCCCCCCCCCCCCCAACTGGGGTACTTACAAAAACGTAATTATCTCCCTTTGCTCCGGAAGATTGAGAAGGACTTTTTGATGGAGGACTCTGCCCATAACACTGGTGGGCAGAGTTAAATGTGTCAGAATGAAGATGATGCCAAGACTCCAGTATCTTTTTCAATCGTTACTCATTTCATTGCCATGGGGTTTCTTTAAGATGCTTGGCAAACGTGTCAAAAGATTCCTGTGGAATGGTAAGATGGCTAGAATTGCCATGGAAAAGTTGACATGGGAATCACAATTTTAGGGAGGGGGGTTAAAATTGCCAGATTTTAAAAATATATTATTGGACAGCTCAGGTAAGGTTTATCGCTTCACTATTTGAGGGGGGAGGGCTCCTCTTTCCTGGATACAAATTGGGCTTGAAGCTATAGGTAAAAAGATGGTAGGAGAATTTATATACAAATGGGACACTAAATTAATTTCAAAAAAGACAGATAACCCCATGCTAAAGCATATACTTCAGATATGGCAAAGAATAGGTCAATGTATTGGATGGAAGGTGGGGGATATCTCCTAAAATGCCTTTGACCCAGAACAAGTTGATAAGAACCTGGACACCTGGTTCCAGAAGAGGATCAGGTGTACCGAGGACTGTTACAAACAAAGACAGCTCATGTCATTCAAGCAGTTGAGAAACAAATATGATATGTCTAATAGAACATTCTTCTGCTATCTGCAAACAAGATCTTTTTTAAGGGAAAAATTAGGATCATCCAGGACCGTGCCTAGGTCTAGTAATGTGGAGATGCTAATTTGACAGGGAAATGTGTGTAAATTTATTTCTCGAATAAAGCTGGGCTTACATAAGTTGAGGGAGAGATAGGAGTCGGACTTAGGCACAATAATCAATGAAGAGTGGTGGCAAGAACCTTGTGTCTGGACATTGTGACTGGGATCGTCAATGCCATATACAGGTTGGTGTAGTACAATATTTTACACCAGCTGTACCTCACACCACAAAACTAGCATATATCAAACCCTGAGCATTCAGAAATGTGCTTTAGGTATGGTGTGGAAGTTGGAACTTTTGCTCACTCCACCTGGCTATGTATAAAGGTGAGACCTTTCTGGGAAGAACTGGGGGACGTTCTTAAAAAAATTACAAAAGTGGATTTTCCACAAGATCTGGAGTTGTACCTTCTGAGAGATATTGGGGATGTGAGTTTTAGACTGTCCAAATATCAAATTCAGTTCATGAAGATTGCCTTGGCGGTAGCCAGGAAGTGTATAATGGTTATGTAGAAGTCCGACTCCCGACTAAATACCACATGATGGAATATGGAAATGCAGAGTTATCTTCCCTTGGAGAAAATCACTTACAATCTAAGGGAGAAACATGACACATTCGTTAAAGTGTGGCAACCATAACTGAAATACATGGGCACGTAAATTGACTAGCTCCCCCTCCCCGCGAAATATGGATATTATAAAAATCTCTCCTAGTAGGGAAAGGATTGGAGTTAAGGAAATGGAATGTGCATGCGATGTGCGTGTTTTCTTTTTAGCCCTTTTTCACTTGCTTTTATTTTAGTTTTTTTTTTCTTTTTATTGCTTATTTGTGTTAGTTAGTTAATTAGGATGTTCTTTTTTCAGTTTTGGTGGAGGCTCTGAACCCTCTTTGTATTTGTATAGTGTATAATCAGTGTGATTATTTGTTTGGGGGCAAGGGGGGTGAATAAAATACAGACTCTGTACATTTGATGATTGTATTGGTTGTTGGAATTACTTTATGAGTCTGTAAAAGCTAAAATAAAATTATCAACAAAAAATCCGGATTTACCGCTTCTGCTGAGGACTGAAAGACGGATTGTGCTGTCCTTAGGCCCTTTCATGCCAGGCCTCCACCTGGAGGCCGGCTATAAGTGTGAAGGGAAAAATATAAACTTACCTTTCAAGGGGCAGCCCTAAAAGGCAGCTCTTGCCTTGCATTCATGTTGACCGGTGCCTCGGAGCCGATGGAGGTGGGGCGACTGGTGCCACAGCACCGCCCACCGAGTCGATGGTATTCATACACACCAAGCTGTCGGTATTTTAAAAATTTCACTCCTGCGTCTCAGGCTGTTGAGGCCATCGCGATGTCATCAGCCTGCCCGAGCCAGCCACTTGCTGTGGGATTACATTCATGCTGGGCGGACCCTTCCCCAAGAGGGATTGCAGTCGGCACCATGGAGCATTCATGGAGGTAAGTCTCCCGACATCAAGGCGGAGAATCTCCACCTTTACACTCGACTTTTTGACTGTTTGAAAGTGCCTCTTTTCTGTAGCCCAGAGCAGCGCACCGGCTTCCCAGGCCAAAAAGGGGTGGGATGTGCAGCTATTGCCCTGCGAGACAGCTCCATCAGGACGGGAAGGAATGAGGGAGTGGTCGGTGTGAGGGAGCAGGCGGCATGAGGGAATGTGGCAGCATGATGGAGCGGGCGGCCTTAGGGAGTGGGATGGCGTGAGGGAGCGGGCAGTTTGAGGGAAAATGGCGAAGCCTGACAGCTCCACTAGCCACTCTGTGATAGTGCAGTGGAGCAACGGGGCTGTCAGCATGATCTCAACCATCTTACCTTCCTGTTTGTAGCTGCTTTCAGCAGGTATCCATTTACACAGGAGGTGGAGTGACTTCGGTCCACCTCTGACACTATGCCCCACCTTGGCAGCGGGAACCTGGATTGCACTGGATCTGCCAATCCACCTGTGGACCTTTGATGTAGGAAAGTAGTGTCTTTACAAATTGCTAATTTTCACCATAAAAGGGCTATAATTTACAGAACATAGTACATAATCAGGACAGTGCAGCATAAAAACAGATCCTTTGACTCACCAATTGTAAGTCATTCCATCTGCTTGGACACGGCCTTCAGCTAGATCCAGTGTCCTTTCTTTTAAAAATATTTTTATTAATTTGATAGAAATATTACATGTAGATATTGTCTGGATATTAATTAATTATATAGCTGTAATATCTTCTTTGGCTTGGCTTCGCGGACGAAGATTTATGGAGGGGGTAAAAGTCCACGTCAGCTGCAGGCTCGTTTGTGGCTGACAAGTCCGATGCGGGACAGGCAGACACGGTTGCAGCGGCTGCAGGGGAAAATTGGTTGGTTGGGGTTGGGTGTTGGGTTTTTCCTCCTTTGCCTTTTGTCAGTGAGGTGGGCTCTGCGGTCTTCTTCAAAGGAGGTTGCTCACCAACCCATAGCTGTAATATAGTGCAGTACAAAATATGACTATATATAAATTACACATTGTTTTATATAATTCTTGAAAAAAGTAAAAAATTAAAAAATCCTCATGAGAATTTCACCTCATTCTAAAACAGGTAGCCCTCAAGTTCCACCCTATACAAGTTATATCCACCCACATGTACGACCAAATTAAAAAAAAAATCTTTATTGACACTACTGTACAAGTACATATTTTGAATTAAAAGTACTGTGTATATAGTGGGCCCCATTCCCCCCCAACAGCCTAATGTCCCCGTTCCCCCTGGCAGCCTGAAATTCCCTTTCCCAGCGTCAGCCCAAGGTCCCCATTCCCCACAGCATCCCGAGGTCCCATTCCCCAACTTACGACCAACTCTGAGTTCTAACTATAGTTGATCATACGCATCCATTACGGTCGTAAGTCGGAACTACTTTTACTGAGATATACATTGCGATTATCTAAATAGACCAATCTTTTCTAGTTGAGGAAAAAAACCCAAAAATACGAACAAAAGAGAAAAGAAAAATAAAGAAAAAATACCCTCTCAATAAACACAGTCACCAGCAAATAAATTGTAAAGAATCATGTATCAGCTCTTGGACATTGGACACAAAAACTCCCAGAGCACCCCTGCCGAAGTCATCAAATTATGATAATAATTTAGTCCATGAATGAGCCCCATATCTTGTCAAATTCAATCATGAACTCTTTAACATTAGATCTAATTTTCTCCAAACTCAGGAAAGACATAATATCCTGTAACCATTACATATGAGTTGGTACGATGCAGTCTTTCCATCTTATCAAAATTGCTCGTCTGGCCGTCAATGAGGTAAAAGCTACTATTCTTTTTTGAGTTGAATTCAAGGAAATCTTTTCTTCTAGTGAATAACCAAACAAAGCAATAAAAGGACACGGTTCTAAATTGATCCTAAGAATCCATGCTAGAGTTTTTAAGTATTCTTCCCAATATTATTGTAGTTCAGGACACTCCCAGAACTTATCAATCAGAGAGGCCTCAAAAATTTTACATTTGTCACCTAGTGGATCAACATCAGGATAAAAACGAGATAATCTAACTTTGGACATATGTATTCTATGTACAACTTTAAATTGTATTAAACAATGTCGTGCACAGAATGAAGTATTATTAATCAGATCAGGTGTGTTATCCTTATTTTCAACTGAAATTAATGTATTCAAATCTGATTCCTGTTCATTCTTTGGATTCAGTGTCCTGAGCAAGCCAGATGCTAAATCTTAAGACATATGATCTGTCCTGATAAGAACTCCAGAATATTGGATCTCATCTAAACATGGCCTCGATTTCAGTTTTCTCTTGTCCTTTTTCTACACTATTTCGACACAGCAATTTCTGCCCCTCGAAATACCAGAGGTGTTTACAAACTTTGACAAACTCTTGCCAGCTTTTTCAGCCTCTAGTTAAATCTCTGCAGAGTATCACAGAGTAGAATAAGTTATTTAACCAATATTTTCAATTCCAGATGGCAAGATAAGAAAGTGTCTAGTCCATCAGTGATATGATGGACTAATTTGCAAGGCCAGATGAAAATTTAAAATAACAAAAGTTGTTGGCAATAAGAAACCTATACTATAATAGGCTAAAGAACAGAATTGACAAAAATGGATGTGTCTGCTTAACTATAATTGATTATTGTTCTTTTGATGTTCCATCATAAACAAGCCTTCATTAAGCAGACGTGAAAACGGGACAAATGCAATAAATTTCTTGAATCTACTCTCCTCCCCCTCTCCCATCAGATCAATTTCTAATAATTCTCTGCATAAAATGTAAGTATAATACTCACATTCATCATTTAAATCAAATATCATCAACTTCCTAATTTTTTTTCTGTCCATGGTTTGCAAATCACCTTTGTTTCCTTTCCTATTGCCTACTCAGCACCATTTAACTCCACTGTTGTAATTCCCTTACGCAAACCTCAAACTTTACGAACTATTTTGAAAATCAAACATATAGTAAACTCAGAGGTCCGGGCAGCAATATTAGAGAGATAATTAGTTAATTATCCTGGCCTTTCAATAAGCTTGAAATTCACTGAGTATTTCCATCATTTTCTGTTTTTCTTTTTAATTTTAACAGTCCAGTCCAGTAGAAAGCCCTTCCAACCAATGAAATATGTTCTTCCTAATTTCACCTCATTAACCCTTTACGCTTTGGAGGGTGGATTCATTTGCTAACTCTTGTTTTAAAAAAAATCAGGCTGGAGGAATGAAAATCTCTTTGGCAATGTGAAAGTCAACGCACACAATATAGGACTATTCATATTACATTTTGTTGTCATATTAATCTATTCAGTAAAATGCCAACAGGAATTGTAGAAAGAGTTTTAGCATTCGCATTTTACACTTATTTATGTTTGCACATTAGTTACTTTAATCACATTATCAAAACAGTTTCAACCAATACTTTATTTCCATGTATTTTCTTATGCTCCAATATTAGTTGATTCTGTGGGCCTGTACTGGGTCTCCAATCTGCAAAACAAAGGAAAACAAATCAGACATACAGTGTGGTAACAGACCCTTCTGCCCTATGCACCTGTGCAGCCCAAATATCCCAATTGACCTACAACCCCTGCACGTTTTGAAGGGTGGGAGGAAATCAGAGAACCCAGAGGAAACCCACGCAGACACGGGGAAAACGCACAAACTCCTTAGAGACAGTGGCAATTTGAACCTGGGTCACTGCCACTGTCATAGCTTTGCACAATCATGCCACCATGTGGGTTGCTTCTTATATTTTCTGGCTAGATTGTCATCCTTCGCAAGCAATTGTGAAAGGTAAGAAAAGGAGATGAATAAAATAATTAAGTTCAGGAACCAAAAGCATTTGGTGTCCATTTGTCTTTTTACTCCCATTCCAGCATCTGCTTCATTAAAAAAAAGATTCTCAAAGTCAACTTTTACAGTCAATGGCTAATTAACTGGAGAGATGTAATCAATTTTTAGATAATACTCTCGCTATAGTTTTCTGCTTCTACCATGAATGTGGCATGTATTACAAAAATAGATGTACTAAAGTAATTATAGTTTGCAGCTGAATCTGAATGCATTCTTTTATTTATTTAACTTGCTTAGAGATGATATGGTCACAAGACAAATACATGACTGAAATTAATTGGCTGAACAAATCAGACACACGGATATAAGTATATAACAACATAGGGCTGAAGGACTGAAGTCACCGTGGTGGAAGTAAAAACAACGCAGGAGAAACTAAGCAGCTCAGTGTACTTTTTATAGCAAATATAAAGATACATAACCAATGTTCTGGGCTTGAGCCCTTCATCATGGTATTTAAAAATAATAGGCAGGCACCCAAAAAAAGTGGGGGCTGGGGCAGGGGGAGGAACATAATCCTGGAGGCAGGATTTAATAGGTGGATAAGGGAGGGAGGGCACATCACCAAGCAGGGGAAGGTGGGATGGCTCTGTGAATGGAGAGGGAAGGGGGTGAAGACAAAAGGATAGGGCCAGAGGGAGAATGGAGAGCAGAAACTGGGAGATTCGATGTTAACGCCATCTGGTTGGAGAGTGCCCGGGTGAAAAATTAAGTATCGCTCCTCCAATTTGCAGGTGATCTTAATAGGACAGTACATGGGGCCATGGACAGCATGGGAGTGCAATGCGGAATTGAAGTGGTTGGGTACTGGAAGATCCCTGTCACTAATATACACAGAGCAAAGGTGTTCAGCAAAGCACTCTCCCAGTCTGCGTCCAGTGTAGAGAAGGCTACATATTTTAAATTAAAATTTAAGTTTAGACATACAGCATGGTTCCAGGCCATTTCAGCCACGAGCCCATGCCGCATGATTACACCCAATTAACCTACACCTCCGGTACGTTTTTGACAATGGGAGTAAACCAGAGCACCCAGAAGAAGCCCATTGTGGTGCACTGTTAGCCAGAATCAGACGCACACAAAGATAAAGACTGTACAACAGGCTTTAATCCACAAAGACTTCCACAGAGCCAGGCTGGCTGTGGCTGCAGCAACTCTGAGTGAGGCCTCGGGAGGCCGGCGCAGACTTATATCCCAGAGGGTGATTGACTCCCAACCGGGTGGGGCTTGATCCATTCAGGCCAACTGATTGACAGCCGGCCAGGTGTTGTCCTGTCCCCTTACACTCCTGCAGGTACAGAGGTCGCCCCCTGCAGTAGGCCGGTGGTACATTCCTGCAGGTACAGAGGTCGCCCCCTGCAGTAGGCCAGTGGTACATTCCTGCAGGTACAGAGGTTGCCCCCTGCAGTAGGCCGGTGGTGTACCACCACACCCATGCAGATACAGGGAGAATGTACAAACTCCTTACAGACAGCGCAAAATTTGAACCCCGATCTTGATTGCTGGCGCTGCAGTAGTGTTGCACGAACCACTATGCTAATCGTGCTGCCCATATGAAATACGAAATAGGAGCAAGAATGGGCCATTTGTCCCATTGAGCCGGCTTAATCATTCAACAGGATCGTGGCTGATCTGGGCATGGGCTCAGCTCCACTTACCAGCTGGTTTCCCCATATACTTGACTTCTCCTATTCTTCAAGAATCCATCTACGTGCAAGGAAGAGAGGGAAATGCATGATGGGTAAGCAGCAGAAATTCCAGCATCAGGAGTTTCTCCTGCCTCTCCTGCCATCTGCAAATTGCACGTGATTTGATCATCCAGTTCAACATTTAATGGCTTTAGAAATCCCCGTTGAACACAAGACTCCAACTTCTCAGAAAGAGACCATGAGTACAAACATTTTATCAATTAAAAAGGTAATTAAAATGTCACAAACATTATTAATTAAGTCAATCACATCCCTGCTTATTTTCAAATAGTTCTGAATTGTATTTCAAACCTTAATGAAGCAAAAGTATGTGAAGCGGTTTATTTCAATTCCTTGAAAGAGATTCTCAACCTGTAATCAGTAAAATTGCTGATGAGTAGTTTTTATCCAGTCTGTTCACCTGCAGCTTTGCTTAAATTTGTTGGGTTTTTTTTAAGAATGTGCAACGTAAGTAAAATCAGGTGGAAGCGTAACAGTGGGTGCGATTTGACCTATAATTCATGACATCAAGACTTTAAAATATATGACTAGATCTCCACTTGAAGGTTCAAGGTTACGTAGCTTTCATACTGCATTAAATTGCTTAGGTTTTAATTAAGTGTTTAAGCAAAGAGTATGAATTTATAAAATCACACATTATAGCTTTGATATTGTAAGACATTTGACAGTAGATATATAAAATCAATCACTTCAGCTTGTTCCCAAAAGTTTCCACTATCTGGATCAAGAACAGGGACAATGGAAATCCTGAGAAGTTTGAGTATGTCACCTCAATGGACTCCATCTAAATCTCCTGTTGACTATGTCCCCTCAATGGACTTCATCTAAATCTCCTGTTGAGTATGTCCCCTCAATGGACTCCATCTAAATCTCCTGTTGACTATGTCCCCTCAATGGACTTCATCTAAATCTCCTGTTGAGTATGTCCCCTCAATGGACTCCATCTAAATCTCCTGTTGACTATGTCCCCTCAATGGACTTCATCTAAATCTCCTGTTGACTATGTCCCCTCAATGGACTTCATCTAAATCTCCTGTTGACTATGTCCCCTCAATGGACTCCATCTAAATCTCCTGTTGAGTATGTCCCCTCAATGGACTCCATCTAAATCTTTGGTTGCTTAAGAAAGGCAGCCAACTTATAGACCCTTTCAAACTGCCATGTAAAATGGGATTAACTGGGCAATTTGCATGATTAGCGCCCCATTTACTCAGCAGTTTGAAAGGGTCCAACCGGGTCAACCCTATCAGAACCCAACCGGGTCCCTGACCGACCTCAGAGGTGGTCAGGGAACCCAGTAAACCTTACCTAGGTCTCGTCCATGGCCGATTCGAAAATGAAAATGGCCAACCTGCTTATTCCAGTGACGTCAGCACTTATGCCAAGTGCGTCACCGGGTAACATTGGTGAGGTGCGTGACGTGCCATTCACCTCGTCGTCGTGGGGACGGGAACCCCCTTAAATCATCGGGTTGGCGATTTAATGGGTAGATTCCCCCTGCGATTTGAAAGGTGTGAAAGCACCAATAGGCTGAAACAGTTCCTTCCCCACAGCAATGAAGTTCCTGAATGAGCCCCACTACAAGGGTATCGTGCTCTTCTTGCTTCATACTAATAGATCTTTCTTTTCTTTGTACACTGTAAAGTGTGCTTTTTACATGACTGTATGAATATCAGAAATAACCTGTTGGACTGCTTGTAGAATCCCTGGATGAGACATAACATGACAGTTGAACTATACTCTACCACTACTATAATGGATGTTAATAGCCCTGAGCTGCATAACAAGGTGTGGCAAAAAATTGAGACCGATGATTCAGGTTATAAAGAGCACAGTCCACAGATACTAAGTATAACAATGCCTGCATTAAAAAACAAATCGCACTGCATGGCATTCTGCGATTTGCAATAGTGCAACAACTACAAAAAGTTCTGTGAGGGCAGAAGAGCTACAAGGCACTGTGCTTTGCTTGTGAAGGGATGGGCCATGATGATGATTGAAAAAAAAACACACGTTGGCAAAATTATAAAGTGATTATAAGTAGGATAAATAATTTTAATACAACATAAAACATTAAATTAGCAAATTAATTAATCAATCAACTCAATCACCCATTGTGATAGTATGGGATCCTATCACCTCTGTATATATTTGTATACAGTGTTAATAATTGGCTGAGAGCCGTAGCCACACCTACTGGCCAGGTCATAAGGTGCTGCACCTTATCAGACCCAGGTCAGTCTGGACTGGTCAACCTCGATGTACTACACTCCAGTC